>NW_010314441.1:12011-40677 GCF_000700745.2 Antrostomus carolinensis | reverse complement strand
TCAGCAGGAGCTCGGGTGACTCATTTAGCTACCGAGGAGATTAAAATCAATTCCTGCTTCAGAGAACAACAAACTGCCCTTTCCTGTCACCCATTAATCTACGGCGAGTGCTGGGCTGGAAAGAAACAGCCCACAATTGTTAACGTGGCCACGAGAGGGAGCCCATAAATCCCATGAATGCGACAAGGATGTATGGAAATGGACTAATGTGGCTATTTTAAATTAAATTATTAGAAAACAGATTGTTGTTTCTTAAATCAACTTCTTTTGCACTTTCAGAAGTTTTTTTCCCCTGAAGTTTTCTGAAGATGTTAGTAGATTTAGCAGACAAGTTGAGGCAACCTTATTCAGTCCTTATTTGTGATTAATCTGTTGTATTTTGCTTAAAACTTAACCAAATTCTGCTTTTAGACAAAAAAATTATGAACTCCTACAAAATACTGAAACCTCAGGCATGGCCAATAATTGAGCATTGACTCAGTTAGCATATGCATGTAACTTTCCCTTCTCTGGAATTTATACATATATATATATATATATATATATTTGGGGATGTAAGCAATGCTACTTTCATTCCTTTTAAAATCATATTGAGCTCCAAAAGACAAAACTTAAAGGGACTCCAGTCTTTATTTGTCTTTAGTAACACATTGCAAAACAACTATCTGGAGAGCACGTGAAAAGATGGCTCTTACCAACAAAACCAGCCAGTAATTGGTGGATAATGGAGATATTTTTTTCCCAAGCCAGCAGGTCTTTCTGAGCTGCTCATGGAGAGATAGATAGTAGACTGTCCTCAGGGCTATGTGACAGTGCTGAACACTGGAAGCAGGACACAGTAGCAGTGCAGTGTGTATCCTGTGTTTCATCACTGAAAGGACTTCTAGGCTAACATATTTTCCATAAATCACAGCCAAAAATTTAATCACATATTAAGAGATTTTTAAAAGTCACAATTCTTTATGACTAGCAGAGAGAGACTGTGCAGCTGGTATACTGAAAGGAATCATTTCTGGTAATTAATCAGCAGTTTAAAATAGTTATATTTTTCTTGGTGGTTTTTTTCATAGTTTTTTTTTCCTTTCAGTGCTTTATGTGCTGGTGATGCAGGTTAGCTGGATGTTTTTCCAACATCATATACATTTCTTTAGAGGATCTTGAAAAGAAAAATGTTCTTGAAGCAAAAGAGTGCAGTAGTCCTTAACTTTTCACATATACGTGAAATGCTGGAGTCATTTCAAAGGCTTTCTTTTTTTCAACTTAAGTCTCTGAAAGGCCTAATCAGCTTCACCTTGAGATTGTTCTCATCTATTTGTCTGATACATTTTGCTCCCTGGCATTCCCTGTTTGCTGCTTGTTTGCAGTGCAGCTGAAAAGCTGACTGGCTTACGTGTAATTCCCAGCACGACAATGTTACTTAAATGTCCTTCTTTAAAGAAGGAACCATCGTGGTGTTGTACATCTATTTATTAAATACTCAGGAAGATGCCTTAGAAGCCTCTTTTTCCTCTGACTGCAGCCTCCAATAACCATTTGAAAGATACTTAGGGGTATATTTCCACATCTTCTGCCAAGCCAGAAAGATTCTCTGTGTGTTTCAGTTTGATGTGGCTGAAGGTTCCGAAACGGCAGAAAAAAGGCAAGGTTCACACCCACTGGCAGTGAATGAAGAGAGGGTGGATATTGTGAGAGCTGAGCAAAGCCTGGAAAAGCTGCAGCTAAAGACATCTGAAGTTCAGCCATCTCTAACATGTCCCAACACCTAAGACTGCTTAGTGTGCCCTGTTCCAGCAGTCAGCAGAATCACAGAATCATAGAATGGTTTGGGTTGGAAGGGACCTTAAAGATCATCCAGTTCCAACCCCCCTGCCATCAGCAGGGACACCTTCCACTAGATCAGGTTGCTCAAAGCCTCGTCCAGCCTGACCTTGAACACTTCCAGGGAGGGGGCATCCACAGCTTCTCTGGGCAACCTGTTCCAGTGTCTGACCACCCTCACAGGAAAGAATTTCTTCCTAATATCTAATCTAAACCTCCCCTCTTTCATCTTAAAGCCATTTCCCCTTGTTCTGTCACTACCTGCCCTTTTTACAAGAACACTAAAACCCAAAAACTTTGGTTAGTCCTGCAGCACGCAGCCTCTGACACATGGTTACATTCACATGATGTGTGGTGTCCGAGTGCCCAGGGACTGGAATAGTCCTTCCTTTTGCCTGCCTCATGTTGCCATAGTGAAAACATGGACACAGCTTGTTGCAGCAGGTTCTTGTCCTAACCCATTTGCTCCATCTGTGCCTGTGCGGTGGCTTCTAGTGACTGGCCATTTAGCTGCATCCCTGAATTCATCCCCTCCATTAAGCAGATTCCCATACAGTTTCCCCAGTCAGATCTGAGGTCTGTACTGGAGAACATGCTGAATTTATCTTCTGCTGTGTAATCTGTAGCTCCAATTTGCATGAACAGCCCAGTGCAGTGTAGAGCATCCAGGTGGCTGTCATTTCTTCATCATTCAACTGACTTCTGTGGATTAATGCCTGAGAAATTACATGAACTTTTTGCTAAGAAAAATGTGCCACATTGATGGAATTTTCAATCTTGTTCAAATGTCAGGCAATCTGCTTACAGAAATTAGCGTTCTCATCTCTTGACTCCTTGACCTTAATAACCAACATAAATATCGAACCAACCTTTTAAAACTGAGATTACTCATTTAAATCCAATTGGAAAAGATGGTGATGGAAAGGAGGCAAATGTCAAGGAATTTGGCGGGACGAGTTATATTTGTCAGATGCATTAGACTTTTGCATTTGGTCATTTCCTGTCGATTACAAGTTTGGAGCTGTTTGCGGAGACCAGTTGCGTTGGCCTAGATGCTACAGGTTGGTGTGAGCTTTTGTATTTCATTGCAAAATGCGCTATTAGGATGGAACATTTTGTGCTCCTCTGTTTCTGGTTGCTAAGTACCCATTCTTCACAGTTTTACCTTAAGGCAGAAATTTAATAACTCTGCCATGTTTACTCTCTTTCCTACAGAGCCACAAGATTTCTAGTAATAGAAAAAATAAGTATCTTTAAGGTCAAACTGTGCTTTAATCAGTCTAAGTTGGATAGAGTCATATTATTGGACTGGTCTAGTGTGATACGCATGCATTGAAATTAACTCATGTTGGCCAGTTAAGGTGTTGACCTAATATTAATCTGACCCTTTGGGAAGTGCACTTTCGTGGACAAACACTATATTGGAAGGAAAGGGAATGACAGAGAGAGGAAAAATGGGATTTAAAATTCTAAATCACTATCTTTCCTGGACTAACAGCTTATATCTCTGAAGATAACTTGCCTTGAATCTTAAGACCTGGGCAAATATCAACACTGTTATGTAGTAACCACACAAAAATCCCACTCATCTTTCTGAAAGAAAAAATCATACCATTCCTGTTGTGATGAATGTAAGGGATCTGTGCTTTTGGACCTGTGGAAAGCCTAAAAGCCGGTTACAATTTATGTTCTGTTTCCTCCTGTTAAGAGCTCTAACTCCATTGACCACAGCTGTGGTGTTGTGGAATTTAACGCTCTTACATTGATAGGAATTTGGCACATCAGAGCAGAAGTTATCTGCTGGTTTGATTTTTGTTACTTGGGGTGATACAGAGAACATCTGTGTGGTAGACAACACAGGAGTGTGTCATGTCAGGTTCCTATTTGTTGGTTGAAATCTTTACCCTGCTTCATAAGTTAAGTTGCTGCTTTTGGCACATTTCCTGTCTAGAGAATTTTAAAAAGTTTTCCTCTCCCCTGGACCTTCATGGTTGCCCTTGTGTTTCTAGTGAGCTTAGCCAAGAATTCACTTACAAAAGTGTTTGAAATCTGGGCATATTCACATCTGGAGCTGGCCAAGGACATTCTAGTTTGAGCCTGCCTTTTTTTATAGTCTCATGTATCAAAAAGGTACAGTCTATTTCTCCCCCACATATTTGCTACTTTTCCAAATCAAATTAGAGCGAGTCTACCTTTTTTGGTTGTCTCAAAGTATGTGTGAGAAAATAGCTCCCTAAAGGAAACAAGAGGTTTTTTGTTTTGTTTCTCAACATGAAACAAGGGAACAAAGGACCTTCTTGCAATGCAGGGTTCTGCAATGGAAGAACCACACGTTACCAGAAGGAGGAAAACACAGTACTCCAAACAGAATGAGACAATCTTGCTTGATGAGCTGTGCATTTAAACATGACTGTCTTCAGAGTCAAAACCCATATAAGATATTTGAATTTCAGCATAGTACTCTTCTATTGTTTTCCTGTGTGTTTCTTTTTTCCTCACAGACTCTTCACTCTCAGCTGAAGAGTTTGGGATTTTTTTTAGAAAGCTGACAATGAGTTCCCATTCCAGTTTATTGCCAAGCACCTCAGAACTATGGGAAACTAACAGAGGAACACTGCTCCTTCACTTCATGTGGGTAATTAACTGCTTCAATCACATTTGGACTTCTTTCAAACTGCAAAATTATTTAAGATTATGATAGATGATTGGGTATTTTCAGAGAAAGGTTAATAATAAGGTACATCTACCGGTAGCAGTGACATTCTTAATTTCTGCCTGGGTTTGTTCCAGTGTAGGACTGTGATTTTGCTATCCAAAGTAGGATGTTGTGGTAAGCATGCAGTGTGCCATCAGCCCTCCATGAAGGGGCTGTGTTCAATACTCAATATAATTTCTAAGAACCTCATCCTAGGGAACACTGTCACAGCCTTTTGCTAAGAACCTCATCCTAGGGAACACTGTCACAGCCTTTTGCTGGGCTGTCCCATGTCCCAGAGGAAGGGAAATTCATGGTGCCTTTCCTCTCGGCAAGCAAGTTCTTCACCTTGGAAAATCTTTGCAAAAATTTATAATAGCTTGAAATGGTGCCACTCGGGGTGATTTGGCTGGTTTATATCTCAGAATAGATTGAGCGTTTCCTTTCCTCTGAAATAGTGTCTAAGCTTTAGTTGGAGATGAGATAATAATTAGGGTGATCTTTTCCACTCCAGTAATCAAAGCAGTTTTCGAAGCCCTTTTTTGAAGTAATCTCTATAAAGCACTTAAAAGCTCATAAACACAGCAAAGAGTTAAAAATAACTACTGTTGTTTCCTTATTGCTTTTTTCCCAGTGCCTTGAATTGCATGTTCTATTCTTCTGAATCGCTCCTCACAAGCCCTTTCCACAAATTTCCTTTGCACACTGTTAAAAATGCAGTCTACTGCTTTACCATCATATCCTCATGCCTTGCTGTATATTGCCTCATTTTCATTACAACATCTTGATTTGCAGATGATCTTTTAGGTTTCGCAGTGGGACCAAAGACTATTAGATCTATTTGAAACTATTTCCTAACTATCAAAATAAATTGTTTCCCAAAAGCTTCTTTCCCTTGCTGTGAATTCAGTGCCACCATAGTAAAAGTGATGTGTTAATTTCTTCTCCATTTGTTGGGGTTTGGTTTGGTTTGGTTTTTTTTCCCCCAAGATTATCTGTGTTGCTTAACTTACAGATGCAAATGGAAAGTGGTATGGACCTACACTTTGTTTATTATATGGGTGTGTATCTCTGCAGCTGGGAGAATGAGGAGATGTATGGATCGTGAGAAACTCATGTTCACATATTTTCAGCATAGGTCTGGACCAAGGGTTGGTCTGTGTGGTGGTTTGGGTAACCTGTAGGTTAGAAACATGGTGTCCTGAGAAAAATGCATGTTGTGTTGGGAAGAAGAGAGAAGTAAGCCATTTCAGCTGAATGTTTTTTTAATATATTCTCTGTGTTTACCTAACTGTTGTGCAAAATCCAGGCAAATCTACCATCTAAGTCTCTCTTGAGAGAGATACACAGCATAAAAATGCATGTTAGGCTGTGAAGAGAAAGAACAGTGACTTGGATCAATCCAAAAGCATTTACACACTCTGAAGAGCAGAAATAAGAACAAGAGTGATAAAGAAACCTAAATCCCACATCAACAGCACAATATTAGAAGACTGATTAAGATTATGGACCTAAGGGAATGTGTACGTTGCAATACTGATCGTGGAGTACCTAAGTTTTAGGCTACCTAGCAAAATTGCCAGGCTTGACTGACCTATGCAGGCTCTGTGTAATGCATTGATGAAGCAAAGGGCCACAGACGGTTTGCCATCGATGTTGGGATGCTGTACAGGTAACTGTCTCCAGAGCCTCACCTTGTGCTGGAGCAAGGGCTGCATGGTGGGGCTGTCTGGCAAGCTGCTCTTCACTAGCCTGGACAATAATCAGTTTGCCTGATCAGGGCAGCCCCGCAGCATGTAACCAAGTGGCAGCAGCAAAAGGATGCTACTTTGGAGTGAAGTAAGTTTGGATTTAAGTTTTGACTCTTGGTTGCAAATTGTGGTTTTTTGTGGCTAACAGCCCTCCAGTTAATACAAGTCCACATAAGTGTGGTTTTTTTCCTCAAAATTCTACCCCATATCTGTACAAAATTTTGCTTTTAATGAACCTGTGCAAATTCTAGAGCCAATTACTACTCATCAACTTCTTAGATCCTTTATGCAAATGTGCACATGCAGTACCCTGGTTTGGCTCTATTTATAGCTGCTGCTTCTTTGTACTTAAATGCTGAGATATGGCGGCCAAGTTCAATTAGCTAATTAATTAATTAGCTAAAGAATTTTTACCTCTGGTGCCTCACACTTCAGCTTTGCTGTTCCAAGAGAGAGCAAGGGAAATTGTTTAGATTTCTAAGGAGGCTGGAGTAAAACTGTTCAGAAAAATCTACTTTCCAGCATTTACTATACCCTTGAATGACAAATTGAGGACAGCTGGCAGGTTTTTCCCCCAAAGAGATGACAAAACTGATAAAATTTTATAAGCTTCCATTCCCTATTTCTGTTTCTTGTGACTATTCTTAGAACGAAGATTTTTTAATGGGTGCTAATTATACCATTAAAATATCAACTATTTGTGTCTTCTCTCAGAAAAATGCTATAATCCGTGCAAACTCACTAACACCTCTTTGGATCCCAATGATATGTTGGTGAGTAGGTGTGACCCCCAGTGAGCACTCGATTGCAAGTCTATCTAAATGAAGGAGAGCAGACTGAAGAAAAGAGGAGGCAAGAAGCATGGCATGCTCTCTCCTCCCTCCCCTGACTGACTAGCCTTGAGTATGCTCTCACTGTCAGCACTGAGACCAAGAGGACGTTCCCTGAAAGCCTAGTCATGTGCTGTGATGGGAAAATTGAGGTGTCTTGTCGTGGAGCATGAGTACATACTAAGGCCACGGCTGGTATGGAGAGACCAAGTTTTGCTCTTTCCTCTGTTCTGGATGAAATTATGCCAGTAAATTTCTTGTTCCTTGCACCACCTCTAAAATCTGGTGCAAAATAACATCCCAGTATAGTCAGAAAGGTAGAACATGCTTCCAGTTCTTGGAATTGTCTCAAATAAGCCATGACATTTGGTGTCTTTTTAACCTAAATGTTTTTAGGTCCTGAATTAGAGTGAACTTTCTTGGAGTTGCTTACTCTTCAGTCTCTGACCTAAGCTTGACTGTTGAGAATTAAAGATTTTTCTGCAGACCTGCCAAGTGAAATGGGTCATGAAACAATGCCAGATAGATACCTTAGTGTGGGCCTATGAGGTGTTTCAACTATTTTGGTAGGCTTAGGACTGAAGCCATGATTTAGAGCCCTGTTTGTGATACAGATATCCTCTTCAGTTCCTGTTTTTTCTGCTTCTTATGTAGCTCTTCTGTTCTTACTGTATTTGCAGATGGTATCCCTTATTTGTGTAGCTGGAAACAGACCTGAACAAATGCTACATATTGATGTAATGAGGCTATTCAAAAAGAAGTTATCACCTTCTCAAGCCTGGAAGATTATTTGAATTGGGAGGATGGACCCAGATGAATGTGACCTCCATCTTTTAATACACAGGGAAGTATGTGCAAGGTTGCAGAAGCAAAGAGCCTGAAAGGTAAGCCCATCATTTAGTGGCTACTGAGAGGCTACAGGACTCAGCAAGGGGGCAGGGAATGGCAAGTTAATGACACTGACTCTATCTCTTGAGAGTGCTTGTGCTTTTTTCTGTTGTGATGATACACAAGCTTGGTTTCTTGAAGGCATGAAGTATGAAAAACAATTACTTGTTCTATTAGACACAGCCACGGAATGGTCGCATGTACTTAATGACCTGCCCTCTCTTCCCACCTCAGACCTAGAGCAAACAGCAAGTCACCAAGTGGTTTGGAGAGGCATGGAGGGGACAAGTGCATGGCCTTTTACTGTGAAAAAGTGTGAGTCAGGCTGTCCTGTTGGCTGTCGGCCATCCCAGCAGCTAGCCCACCCTCCCAAAACTGGTGCTGTTTTACATCTAGCCGGTCTTGTGGCTCTTGCAGCACTTTCTGCTGTGGGTCACAGGCACAAAACAAAGCATTTGCTACAAGAGAAGCATGGAGAAAGAACAGCATTTTGAAACTCTGTGTTAAAAACTGTTCATCTGCTATCTAGAAAGGTGCAAAAGAACCCTGCCCTTACAGATGAAAAGCAGGCACAAGGGCAGCCCAGAGAAGAAATATCATCTTTCACTGACGTTTCTGGGTGAGTCATTCCCCCTTGGTCTGACTCAGCACTGAGCACCGCTGCACTCTCCAGAACACCTCCCAGCTGACACCAGTCACTGCCAGAGAGCAAACATGCTTGGTCGTCAGGGCACCCTGATGGCTCAGTACGGTGACTTTAGCCAAGGGGCTGTGCTGGGGAGCATGGGGGCTATGGGCCCAACCCTGGCATCCTTCTGCACCCAAGTACCCAGCAAAGTCTCACTGACGTCTGGCTGAAGCAAGTGCATAAGCACCCTGGTGTATCATGGCCTGCTTTCCTAAGAAAGCAGGGAAACACTTTTCTGAAACCTTCTAATACAAAATCAAAGCCTTGAAAAGTTTAACAGCAAAATGCCTAAATAAGACAGGCAAAACTTTTTTTCTGATGCATAAACATATTGCTGCTATTTCCAAGCAGCAATCTAGATCTTTCCTGTGTGCCAATCAGTCAGATTTTTGCCCTGGATATTCCTGAGAGAGGGCCATTGCAGAGCCACATCAGGCCCTCATCAGTGCCACAGAATGATAGAATACCTCAAGTTGGAAGGGACCCATAAGGATCAAGTCCAACTCCCCGCTCCTTGTGGGACTACTAAAACTAAACCACATGACTAAGAGCATTGTCCCAATGCTCCTTGAACTCTGACAGGGTTGGTGCCATGACCACTTCCCTGGGGAGCCTGTTCCAGTGACCAAACACCCTCTCTGTGAAGAAACTTTTCCTAATGTCCAGTCAGAACTTGAATCATTATTTAAAATCTACAGAGTCAAAATGCAGAAGTTACATACAGTTACTTCTGTTTTTTTGGAAGGGGAGCAATAGCATCAAGAGGTTCAGCCATTACCCTGGTCTACCCAATAATTCCTGTGGCAGATCTGGAGAGTCAACCTTGGACCTCCTGCCTCCCAGCCTTCTGCTTAGCCAAGTAATAACAGAAATTATTAAATATGCCACTGAAGTTGAAAGCACCGAGAACACACCCCAAGCCACAGTGTCTAGATTTACAGATAGTTTGGTTCTCTGATTTGTTTCAGTTCTTTTAGTTTTCCCTTTTAATGGAAAGATCAACACCACCTCTTTCTCAAAGTGAGGATTTTGTGAGCAATGCTATTGTTACTCTCGTTAGGGAAAAAATCCCAAGCAAATAATTACAAGCATAATTCAGTTCAGTTCTCACAAAAACCATATACAGTGGCAGGGAGCCAGTTTCTGATCCCATGTGCACTGGGCAAAGCCACAGCAATGGCACTGCTGAAGCACAAGAGCAGCTCCTGCCATACAGGAGCTGGGCAGCCAGCACAGCCTCTCCGGGCAGTGGTTCGCACCAAGATGCAGACAGCAGCTGTCTGAACAAAACCTCTTCCTTTTAAAACGATGTGATTTTTTCTCAAAAAGTTAAAATTAAAATACATTCATAAATGTTGTGCCTCTAGCATTCTTTATGTGAGAGGTTGTCTTCCTGTAAAAGAGTTATTTTTTATTTTCACTATCCTTTTATGGAAGTTTAAATTATCTTGAGTTATTCAATAAAACCCACAAAATTGCTCTTTATGCAATTACTCAGAGAGAGTGTTCCATTATGTGACAGTCACACAACCACATAATATCCCTTTCATCTATAACTGTTGCTTTTGCCCACTAAGTGTCTGAGAAAGTAAGGAACGTTTAAAATATTCCAGTAGACTCATGCTGGTCCTGGGTGCTGCTGCTGATGCCGAGGGAGAACGTCAGCAGATTTCTGCATGATCCAAAGAGGACTATTTTTTAGGATAAATAATGTGGATGTGCCCTGTTGCCCTAAACAGGATTCTCTGATTTGACTTGCTTTCATAATTTCAGAACATCTCAGTTCTATTTTATCCTGATCATTGATCTTCTGATGGGTGATTTTCCAGCAGTTTAGTATGCAGAAGGTATAATGATGATGCTGAGCGTTTGAGACAAACTTTTGGCTAAGGACTTGGTCAGTTTTCAGGAACACTTAAAGGTGTGAGTTTGAGGGTCTTGTTTTTGCAGCCTGGTCCTTATGGGTCCTGTATTCTTTGACGGGTCAGACTCTTTATTTGCTCTATGCCCAGTCTATAAAAGAAAGAAACCAGCATTTCTCCATTGCAGTGTGGTACTGTGAATGTAAATATGTTAAAAATCATGAAGCACTCCAATACTATGGTAATGGAGGGTATATAACAAGGATGGGCAGATAGCCAAGAAAGCTTTTTACATATTTCAATTTAGCTTTCAGAATCTAATGAGATTGACCCAAGTCCTTGACAGTATAAATCAGAAATTTCACTGATTCATTGAGAATCAGGCTGGTTGAAAATCCTGTAGACATTTCTATGATTAAAGCTTCCTAGACTTACAGACATGTGAGGAGAAGACTTTCCCATGTGACCCTGTGCATGTTGCTCCAGCAGTAGATTGTCAGAGCTGGTTTTGTTCTCCTAGACTCCAAGTGAGATGCTCCAATATATGCACCTGCTGTGCTTGGTCAGTAGGAGCTCATAGATTTATTAAGTCTTGAAAAGCCCACAGGAAAGGAGAAGGTGAATATGTAAGTACCTCTGAAAATATGGTATTTTAAGGTATATCAAAGCTTTCTTTAAGAAAGACAGATTATGTTTTAACTTTTTATGTCTGCAGGCTGAACTCTTTTCAGCCTAAGATCTATTACAGCACTTATTGTGCAGAGCTGGCTGAATGAATGGTTTAATGACAAACAGTCAAACATAGCACAAAAACATGAAAAGCTGCAGGTGCAGGTCCCCCAGCAAGGCTCTTTGAAGTCAGACTCAACTTTGAAGTGCTCTTTAGGTTTTACTTTCACCTTCCAGCAAGCCTCCTGGCTAGCAAGGAAAATGTTCTATCTCAGAGCTGTCTGTAGCCTGGTTAAAGGATGGCAGGTGGGTGGTGAGGGGTTCTGATTCCTTAGTGCTCTGGGAAGGCTGCAGAAGAGCTGTGCTGGCATCTCAGCTATTTAGAAAAGATAGAGAGCAGTTTGGAGTAGTGTGGCTGTTGAAGTTTTTACTGTCTTTAATACAGCCTCTAAAAAAATTAAGATATAAAAATAGATTCTCCCCATTGCACTTAATAGATCAACTTCATTTTGTGGTAGTTTTGGTTTTTATTTGAAGTTTCCAAAGCAAACTGCTCATTTTAGCTGCCTGATTAACCAGTGATCAAAAACCAGAGGCTCATGGCTACATCTGCCACCACTCTCCCTGCAAACCAGTGTCCTTTTAGCATGGCAAAAGCTGAGTGACTTTGCTGCATATGCCGAACAGCAGCAGGCTGATGTGAGCAGTTATGGAGCAAGTAATTCTTGCTGAGGGGACTTCTTTCCAGGCCCTTCCACTGATGTCATCACCATGGCATGTGGACCCTGACTGCTTTGCTGCTCTGCTTCATGCAGGTGCATCAACAACTGTAGCTGTCTTTGAATAAAATGGTACCTGAGAAAGTGAGTGATGGATAGAAGACAGTTAGAAGTCAGGCAAGCATCAGTGTAATTTTTTTTGTTTAGTACATACAAAAAGGTACTGTGATTGTCTAGTTACCCAAATCTCCAAGGAGTGAGATTTCCCATTTAGCACAAGGTTTAATGTGTACAAGGGACACTGTAAGCACCATCCAGCATGATACGTGCTCCAGTTATCATGTAGCCCCATTAGTGCTGCCACCAATTGAGCTGTGATTTCCATCTCTCCTTTCCAAAAAGTCAGAATTGAGGGATAAATAGGGATAAACAGTTGCCTCTATGAATCCCATTTTCTTACTAATTCCTTGCTGCTACTCAGGTTTCCACTGGAATCCTATTTAAATTGTTTATTTGATACTCAGCCTGTGGAGAAAGTGTGAGCCACGTGCAGGGAAGCTGTAGGATGCTGTGAATTTTCCCCAACCTCCTATTGGAAATCAGTGCTTCTACCCAGTTATGAAACCTAATTCGGTGGCAGAAAATAATGGGTTAAGAGGGCCAAGGTCATCTTATTTTGCGATTAAGAAGAGTGAGATCTGAAGAGGCAGTGGGGGATCTCTCTGGTCCTGCATGGAGGCTTTCAGCCATCTGCTTGCGAGAGCTTGTCCTCTGCAGAGCTCCAACAGGGCAACTGCATGATAAATGGGAATGGAGGAAAATGCACCTTGTTCTCATTCCCCCATGAAGATACGGCTCTTTCCAGCTGGCATACCAAAGGACAAAATACCATTGCCGATACCTGAGGTGCTTGCAAGCTGAAAACTCAGAGAACTTAGTAGTGATGGATAAAGAAAAAATAAGATAAAAGGGAAAGCTAGAACACATGGAGGGGGAGGTGATTTTGTCCTGCCAATTTATATGCAAACCAGGAATTATTCCTTCCTTGAGCCAAAAATATAAGGAATAAAATAAGACAGAAACTAAAACATTTTCATGAGGCTGTGATCAGAATAAAACACTAAGGATAAGCATTATGTTAGATCACAATTACAGGTTTTTCATTCTGTACATAAAACAGGTCTTTGGAGTTTTCCTGCCTGCAGAAAAGGAAGCTCTCAGCTCTCTCTGCCTTGTGCTGCCTTTGCCTGATTCCCTGCTAGAGCAAGCGCTGGCTCTGACACACCTGGCTCTGCAGAGCTCCCTTCCTCCACCAAAACAAAGGTCTGCTAGGGCTACCTCCTAAACACATGGGCACTCAGGGGACAGACCAGCTTTGAAGGCAGGTCCATTTTCTTGAATTACTTGCACCTGAATGGAGCTACCTGAGCATGTGCCAGTAACAAATTCCCGGAATTAGGCACTGCCTAGTCTTGTGCATCTTATCCTTATTGCTTAGGTGGCGGCCTGTTCCTCAGGAACAAACATTCACTTTTGACTTTATGTCAAGAATATTCTAAGTCTTGAAACTTTCTATGATGCAGAAAGATAGATTACAGCTACCCTTTAGCATGTTTGATTTTTCCATGAACTTTTTATGTGTAATTACTCATAGCTCCGTGTGAGAATACTTGCATGTGTAATAAAAGCTGTTAGATTCCTTTATTTAATTCACTAAGCATTCATCTAAAAATTTAGATTCATGTCTTTACATTAGGAGAAAATGGACTTCATAAATTGCAGCCTTTGCTATAATCAAGTTTCCAAATGTCTTTGAGATCAAACATACCCAATAAAACATTTAGTCAAGCCTGTGGTTCTTCAGTTGAGTGTTGAATGAATGTGCTTTAATCTAAACCCTCTCAGGGCAAGAGTTCTGGTCAGAGGCATAAACAAATGCTTGCTCATCTTAGAGAAGAAATGTTTGTCAGTGGATAAAAGTTGGAAAATGTTAAAATGCAAAACCAAACTAGCAAACAAACAAACAAAAACTCCCACAAACCAGAAAAATGTTTTCCTGCCTAATAGTGATCTTATATGTAATAAAAATTCGACAGATTCTGTGACCCATAAGGATAAAAGCGTTTGCTCCCACTGAATAGGACAAGCTGGGTGAGTTGGCCATTCTCTATTCCCCACAAGCCAGGTTTGTGAATTCAGGTGTGCTGCTGGCAGTTAATCATGTCCTGACGCGGACAGGTAAGCAGAGGTGTTTGGAGATGCAGGCCACCGGGGCTCTTCCTTGAGATGATTATCCTACAGCCAGCAGAGCAGATAATGAAAATCCTGGCAGGGAGGATTGGAAGTGAGAGCAGTGCAGGTTTATACCAGTGAGTCACAGTTGTAGTGCTGGTTGCAGCACAGTGCTCATGGTGTGTTTGTGACAGGATGAGTCAGGGAATGGCGAGATAAAGTTACGGGTTCCTCAAGCTGGCCATGGTGCTTAGTGCCTGTCTCAGTGCTCATATGTGCATGTCCTTGTGCTGGCTTTTCAGAGAGGATGCAACTGGGGAGGATTTTTGTTAGGACACTTGGCCCCCAAGCTGGCTGGACAGAAGCAGGCTCTGCAAGGGAAGCGCGTGGCACTGACTTTAGCTTAGTTCTGGACCTGGGCTGACCACCCTTGGTGACATGTTTCCACTTCAGACTTGCCTTGCAGCACAGGCAGAGCCAACTTACCTCTGTCTGCAGAGCAGCTGTCAGCTATTTTCCCGAAAGAAGTGGAAAATTCACAGCAACATGCATCACGCTTTATCTGTCTGTCAAAATAAAGCTATTGGGTATAGAAAAGGCACAAACCTGGAGGGAGGATGATATAGAAGCAATAACAACGCTGTCCCTGATCCTTCACCACATTTCTTAAAGCCTGAAGACCACTTGGTTAGGAATTTGAAGTGACAGTGTTTCTTGCCTGCGTTTCTGCATGCCATCTACCAGTGGTGGTACAGGGATGAGGGATCGCTCCTTTACTCGCACAGCACATCACAAATGCTACTGATTTTCTCTTTACAGCCTCTGTCCTGTCAGAGAGGCAAATACAGCTTTTCTAAACAGTAAAAAAAAAAAAAAAAATAGCAGTTAAGTGGAGATACAGCAGAAATCAGTGGTAGGAATAGAACTGGATCATCTGGTCATCACTGACAGCAGTACTACCCCTAGACATAGATACAGAAGAGACCATTCCCCACTGGCCAGTGGGCATCAGGAACGATGGCGCAGGATGGGGCTATGGTCAGGGCATTCTTTCCTCACAAAGCCCACAGGGCTGTTTTTGGTGCCCTGAGCCATTCTGCTTGTTTCTCTCAGGCAGAGTGGCTCTGAGCCTGTGTTGAGATGTTCCAGATCTCATCCCCTCCCCTCTTCCCTCTTGGCTCCTCTTGTCACCCCCTGTGCCCATGGCCACAAACACCAGAAATCATCCTTGGCATGCCAGGGCTGTACAGCTGCAAGAAATTCCCTCGGATGAGCTGGGTCATAAATTGGGCCATATGCACTTAACTAAAGGGAGATTTCAAAGTGGTCCCAAAACCATTTGCAAAGCCACTGTTTCCAACCTGCCCCACATGCTGGTTCTGCTGGAAGTGCTCACCTATCAGTTAAGCCTTGCTGGAAAAGGTAAGTCGGGGAAGCAGGGCACAAGGTGACGTGCCATGTGGAGGGACTGGGGTTGCCTCATTAGTGCCTCTGGCTGGAGCCACTGCTGCTCTGCTTCCCTGTTGCTAAGGAAGGTTTCTATGGCAAAGGCCCACCAAGAAAGTGAGAATTAGAGAGAGTTAATGTTCAAAACAGATAAGCTTGGCATTGTCGGCAGCTGGCTTCTTCAGGGGAAATAAACTTTTGGAAAGGAAGACTGGTCATCTTGGATCCTGTGCAGAGTGGGAGGTGCAGCTGGCATGTTTACCAGTTTGTCTCACTTTAATCTTGTTAGTTTCTGGTAAATGCAACCTATTAAATGTTGATTGAGAGATATTTGCATTGCAGGTGTGTTCTAGTAGGATGATGAGCTGCAGACTTCAGTCACACATGTAGGGATTCAGCCACTCCCCCAAAACTCCTGCTGTCCTGTATGCATCTCCCCATCACTTGACACAGAGTGGGAAGGCAAGTCTGGCTTGAATTCCCTGGGAAAATACACAATGGTCAAACTGGGGCTCTGACTACACATGAGAGACACCCAAAAATCCTGGCATCCCTTAGGCCTACCAATGCCTAAGACCCGTGGAGCACCTTCCTCGGCAGCCACAGTGGTGCTGGTCTGTTTTCTGTGCAGACACCTAGAGGTACTTGTGTCTTGTCCCCAGTGCTCTGAGGTACTGGTGCTACCACCAGCTTTACCTTTGGGCATGCCACTCTGGTGTTTGGAGCATGCTGCAGGAGGCAGCAAGCCAGGTCCTGGCTCTCCCACACCTTCCCAGGGTTGAACACCCACCACCTCTTCTCAATAAAGCATTTCTTGAGCATTTGGACTTGATGATCTTGCAGGTCTTTTCTAGGCAATTCTGCGATTCTGATTCTGTGATTTCACCCTTGTTGCAGTTCAAGGTAATGTGGGAGGGACAGAGTTCCTGCACATGGGACCATGTGTTGTTGGCAGTGGCGGGTCCCTGGGTACAGGTAACAGAGAACGAAAGGACATTTGGTTCTCTAGATGGTGGACAAGATGTTCACCTGGGGTTTGGTCCCACTTTGGAGAAGCATTGTTGTCCCTCTGAGGCCAGTCTACTGCATTTGCAATTCACTACAAGAACCTGGTGGTTAATTGTTTTATGCATGGGTTTGTATGAAATGGTTGCCTGGGACAGCAGAGACCGAGCTTGGTGCAGGAGGAATCCTCCAGTGCTATAGCCAGTATTGCATGAGACCTAAGGCTCCAGCAAGCATGGTGTGCTCGACCAGCTTCACTATGCTGGATTGAGCTTTCTCAGTCCTTTTGTTGTTCTAGCAGACATTCTGCTAGGTGTGGAAAACAGGCAGATCTGGGTACAGCTCTAGAGACAGGCTTTCACACAGCTGCACAGCCCTTGCAGGCAGCAGCTGACTCCATATAAACGGGGTTCTCTCTTACAGCTCTCTTGCTGGAGTGAGGCTTCTGAGATCAAGGAGAACTTCTTGACACAGGGTATGTGAAATCTCATACTACTGCTACCAGTTTCCCTTCTTCCTTTATTTTTCAGTGCTGTCAGTCTCTCCTGTTTAACAAGCTTTACATTTGCCAGGGAAGAAAAACACATTGGAAAATGGTATCGGCCACTTTCTGTGACTGCTCTGCATGTCTGCAGCCTGCCTGCTCTTTCAGAAAGCTCAAGCTAAGCTGCCAGAAGTTCCCTTCCTCATGTGGTGCTGCTCTGTTGATTTTCTTTCCTTTTGCAAGCCTATGGAAGGTGCTAGTAATTCACTTACAGCATTAATGTAAGTAACGGCCAGAGGCTGTTCCTCTCCTTCCTCATGGAGGCAGAGTCAGAAGATAAAATTCTTGAGGTTAAATAAGTGACCTGGCAGTTCTGTTCGGGGTTTCTATCTTGCTCTGGGATGCATGGATGGTGGTTGGCCTTTATGCAGCCGATTAAGAAGAAAAGAGGTTAGAGAAAAAGCCTGCATTAAGGCTAGCTGCTATTTTCAGTCTGTGTGGTGAGAGAAATACTGGCACCACTGCTGTGCTTGTCCTCCATCCCCTGGCCAAGGGATGGAGGGAGGCAGGGATAGGCAGAGCCACAGTACTGTCCCCACCCACCACTGCGGCCTGCAAGTCCAACACACTCTCTGCAAGAAGAAATATCCCTGCGGTCGAGCCCTTGTTCCTGCCCCACCGTGCCGGTGTCTCTGCCCCATGGTGCTAGATTGCATGTTTGGGTTTAGAGGCCTGAACATCTCCAGTGTCCCACCCCAATGGTCTCACCACCATACTGTGGACCCAGCTCAGCCCTCACACAGTCTTCAGTAACACTGCTTTGTTAGAGCAGCCTCTCCATCTAACCAGCCTCCATCTCCCGCTCTGTACTGTTGGCACGAGTGTGCAGCAGGGAGGAGGATGTCTCTGCCCACTGCCCAGGCAGCCTCCATGCTCCCTGCCCTCACAAGGGAGAGGTACTGGACCAGCATGAGCTTGGGTAAAAGGCTGCACTGTGTTCCTGCTCTTGCTGAAATTCAGGGATACATGTGCCACGATGGACTTCAACAATGTAAGAGTTGTTTGTACTTTAATTTGAAAGCTGAACTAACTGGCTTTTAGTAAATTTTCACACAAACCGGTACTGCTCAGAGGCTTTCTTTCACACGCCTCTTGCACTGCTGCACAAGTAAATGCACAGATGTGAGTGTGCGTTCAGGGACACCAGACTGAGGGCTTCCTCTTGGCTATAGGGATGGAAAGGAAACGTTGTGCTCATATCATGTTGTCTGAAAGTGAGTTGCCTCGTTACAAGAGGGGTAAGTCTTTGCCTAGAGAAAACAATTTTCAAAGTTACAAAGGATTTTCTTAAAATGCACATCCTACTCCTTTCTCACATCTATAGACTTGGAAGGGGCTTTATTCACTTCCTAAGTGGAAAAATTGCTGGTAGGAAGCATTTTGCAGCATGTTGGTTTTAAGAGGTGCAATAAACTATTATAATGGGTGTGCTGATCCTACAAACTGTTCGTGGGATGAGGACAAATACTGGCTTTGATTATTCTGACAGCGTCTTTGCCCAGAGATGCTTACCACAACTAAGACTTATGATTTTTTAATGGGCATTATTCATAATTTAAAGATGTAGCTTAAAGACTTTACAGACTGCTGCCAGTGTTGTGATGTGCGAGCTGCAGAGGTTTGCTTCCCCTTAGATAATAGTGTAGAAGCGACTCAAATCTCCTCCCTCAGTTAAACAATACTCTAAATGTCATCACTCTTTATGTTACTGGCAGAGCACTCAGTAGCGATGATCTGTGCTCTTACAGCCCGTGATCCTCTGCAAGCAGACGGCAGATTTACACTTTGGTGAAAACTGGCTCATTATCTCCAGTAGTAAAATTCCTCTCATAAATAGTCTTGTGTGCTCAAGCTGCAAATGGAGTTTGCTTATACTGTAATGAAATCTATTTCCTAAATACTCTTCTAAGTGTTTTACCACCCCTGATTTGTTCTCCTTCCCAAAGGTGGGTGCACCCAGGTGCTGGTGGCAGCCAGAGGTGCTGGTGTACAGTGTGGGCAGGCAAGCTGCGGAGCGGGATGGGTTCATGGCTGCTGTCGTGCTCCTCTTGATGCACAGTAGGTATAATGGGAACATAAAAGGGGAAAGGGCAGTGTGTTGCTACAGCAAAGCAGGCCCACGGTCTGGCCAAATGAGTATTCAACTAATGGGGAGATCCAAGCTGGTCCCAGGCAGGCCCGGGGAGCCTTGCTTTGACCTGTTAAGGCTAGTCTGTATTTCTAAGAAGGTTTCTTCCAATCCTGACTGGCTTAAACTGGGGAATATGCCACGTTACATAATTTCCACACACACAAGATCATTAAGTATTAAAACTCTGCTGTTCTTGTGATACAGATTACTATTGAAATTTCACTATGTCTTTGTCCTGCATGTCCGTCTGCAGCACCATGTTCCTTGGTTTAATTACATGTTCCTTGAAACGGCGCTTCCTTTCACCAGCTCCATGTTTACTGCTTTTACTGCTTTTGATGTCATTGATTGCCCTTGTGCAACAGGAAGGACAGGAGCTCCTGATCTGCCTTCTCTCTGCTCTTCCTGACCTGCTGTGCTTTGGTTTCTTTCTTTCTTTCTTTCTTTCTTTCTTTCTTTCTTTCTTTCTTTCTTTCTTTCTTTCTTTCTTTCTTTCTTTCTTTCTTTCTTTCCTGTTGTTTTGTTTGTCTTGGGTTTTTGTGGGTTTGTTTTGGTTTTTGGGGATTTTTTTTTCCCCTTGAGCTGGAAACAAAAGCAGGGAGCAGAAAATGCAAGGAGAGAAGATTGCAGCTGTTTGAAAAAAGATGTCTAGCATCAAACATGTAGTAGCAGTTTCCAGTGCAACCGAGGTAAACATAATTCAGTCGGGAGGATTTTTTTCCTGTGAGATACATAGCTCCTGGTTAGGCCTGGCCTTTCCCAGTCCCCAAACACTGAAACACTCTCTGTTCCCTTCTCCTGTTGCTGATAAATCCTTTTCCCTGCCCTTCTTTCAAAGCACCACTAGCCACAACCCCCCCTCTGCCCAGCCTGGGGCTGTGCCGATGCTCCTCTGGCTCCCTGTCAGGGAAAAGGCTTGTTTCCCATCAGGGCGTTCTGTGCTCCTGCTAACGGGTTTGTGCATGGACGAGAAGACACAGGTCACACTGATCATGCACGGCCGAGTACCACAGGCAGTCCCAAAAGCTTTTGGAGAGCCCCAGGCTGGGAAACCCGTTGTCTGAACAATTCAGAGAGCAGCTGTGAGTAGCTAAGGTTCTCCTGGAAAACAGCTTTGAAAGTCTTTGAGGAGGGAAGCTGGAAAGACCTCTGCTTCCCATTAACGCCATGGAGCAGTCACTGGTGGTCACACAGCTTCAGTGCATTGAAAATGAAGCTCCCTTTGGTGTACTCTGCCCGAGCTCGCCCTCCTGAAAGAAAGCAGCACTGCACTGCACATGTTTGAAATGTCTTGCTTGCCACAAAAGTCCTTTTTTCTGTGTGTGTGTGTGTGAACGTGTAGCAACAAAAACTTGCAGAAACTATCATCCATTTACCAGTAGATAGCTGCTGACAGAGCCAGGATAGATGGAGCAATGTTGTACGCTTCCAGTGAAGGGCTGGCCCTTGTCTCTGTTGTTTGTAACACAGTTCTTTGTATTCAACAAGAGAGGCACAAAACAGTTATAGTTCAACTAATCTACTAATCTTCTTTTAATGAATCCATTTCAATGGAATTTCATTTCCACTTGCATGATCAGCCTGAGAAAGGCAGATAGTACTGTAGACAGAAATCACCCCAGTGGAAAAATCGTTCTCGAGATCAGGCCTGGGAGACGTGAGAGAAGCAAGCAAGCAAACCAGATGAACAATGATAAGAAAACTGGAAATTGAAGAACAGTTTATGCTACTGCCTCTCCTAAGTTCCCTCAGTCATTCTGCATGTGCCTGTGGGAATGACTAATGGCAGTTGTTGCTGCTGCCAACAGGAGCCAATATCTCATGAGGACTGGTATGGGACCGGTCTGCCTCTTTGCATGCACTGGAAAACATCATGAGGTGGAAATGGCTGCCTGGAGTCTCTGGAAGTGACCATGTATGCTAGGTGCTTTCAGTTCTTTTGCTTTCCAATGATCCTCCTTTAGCCATAGCTTCCAACCTACATGCAGAGAGCTTCCCAGGAGCCAGTCCTGGGTCTGTCTGTGTCATCAGATAAAATCCCACGTGGGTAGGTACAAGTGTCCTGTTGTTTTTAGCTAAATCTTGAGCTATTTTTCTATTTCAAGTGTAGGAACATAATGAAATATTTTCTAGATCTGTGGAAAGGGTTAGGAACCTAATGCCCAGTTAAGAAAGATTTTAATGCAGAATTTAAAAGCTGTATTAAAAACAGGAAGGAGCTTTAGAGCTTTGTCTTAGGGACAGGACCTATTTCACAGATGTAGTCTCTAAAGACCAGGACAAAGTCTGGGAGATACTGGTGGTGATGGCAAACTCCCACTGAGCTCAGTGCAAATTTTCACCATAAATTTATCTATAGGTTTTTATTAGCAGAGCACAGCTAGACAAGTCATAATGGACCCTGCTACAGCTCTGCAAAGGATGAAACCAGAATGTAATAAAATAAAAATATTTTGCCAATAAGAGCAAATACTTTGAACCCCATCCAGAAAAGGGCTTGTGAGTTGTCTTATGGACTTCTGAAGTTGCTTTAGCTATCACAGAAACATTTGGTAATTGCCCAGAGTACTTGGAGGTACTTCTAGTGTTTCCATTCCTAGAAACTGAATTGGAAAACCTGAGTCTGATGCAATTGTAATCTAATTTTTGTATTTATTGTGTTATATGACCTCACCAAGAGCTGTCAGCCTGTTTCTGCCTGTGTGTACGTTGCATAGCATCATCTCTTTCTCAGCCTCTGGTGTCTTAACCGTTTTCTCAGGTCAAGGTTTTCACTGTGGGTTCGAGTTGACCAGCAGTGGACCTGCTTCTTTCCTGGACTGCTATGAATTCTTTGTAGTCGCCCACAGACTCCCAGATGCCATTTTCTACTACCAGCACAGGGCTGGTGTCGTGGCTAGTGCAGGTGGGATGTGTGGGAAGCCCATGCAGAAAGGAGGGGCAGCACCTGGGGGTGCCAAGTTATGGGTGAGAAGAGCTCACGTGGCTGGGAGACATGGGGGAACACAGCTGGGAAAGCTCGCATGGCGGTGCAGGAAGCCAACACCGTGGGTTTGGTTTTGCAAAGAAAATGAGAGCAAAAACCTCCAGAGTTTTCTGGAAATTCTCCAGCTGTCTCTCTTTAACAGCCTGTTTCCTTTTTGGTGGCTCTTGTTTGCTGAATTACATGCTTGGCTTTCTAAAGGTGAGCCAGGAACATAGGGACCAGGAACTGGACTGGTCTGATAGAGCAGGAACGGATGGATAAGTGTCATGGATCAGGGTCCCTCTGGTAACATTAGTACACTTGGCATTTGCCCCACCAAACTGCTGTGTTGCCTACCTCAGTGAGATGAGATTGCCCTCTGGGCTTGGAGGAGATGCTAAAGTGCATGGGAAGGGGTGAACTTACCAGAAGAGGCCTATGGGACTCACCAGGAAGAGCAGAGAAGGGGTGGGATGCATACCCGTTTGGTGGACTGAATCTAGCTACTAGTGTGAGAGGCACAGCTCCCTGCTCTCCAGCCCTGTGAGCACACAGGAGGTGCTTCACCAGAATGTCCCTTGGGTATTGCCTCATCTGACAGATGCGTGCATGCACGTGTAGATATCCCGCAAGTGCTGTAGCGTCAGGGTAGGCTCAAGAACATGACATTCTCTGCAGATGCAGTAATCTGGCTCTGTGATTTATTTATCTCATGACTTGGTGCTAGCATCAGAGCTACAGCAAGTTGAGGTCTAAAGAAGAACCACCCTATAAATAAAAGACTGATTTGCATTAACATAATTAATTGGCATCTCAGCACGTTAGTATATCCACTTACAATCACATTTGGTGTTAGAGGAGGTTATGTGGGGTCACTAATGCCGCTGTCTGCCTTCCTGTTCTCTTTGTGCTTTCTGCAGTGGGCAGAAAAACATACTGCAATCAGAGGGATGGGCTCTGCAAATTACTTGCTAAATTGAACTGTATTCTTGAAATGAACTTTAAAAATCCTGCTCTCCCAGCATTGCAAAATTGTGAAGTATATCAAATCTCGAAATCACAGGTGAAGAAAGCAAAACAGAATGGCTGCTATATGCTGTAATCATTAATGATCCCTATCAAAATTTTCTGGAAGCATAGTTCTTTCCTAGAGGAAAGGATACTTTGTTTTTGATGCAGAATATTTTGCATTGGGCTGTAGTGCAGTCTCAACACGTTTGTATGATATTTAATTCTTCGATAATTCTCTTGCAAGAAGGAATGCAGAAACCCTGTTACAGATGCTGTTGGCCATAGACACACCTGTAAAGAAGATCCTGTTTTCTGCTTCCCAGGTTAAAAGAGGTAGATGATCTTTGCTTTTATTGAAACAAGATATTATTTTTCCTAAAAACTGAAAGTCCCCTTTGAGTAAAGCAGTTTGCACATTCCCGAAACGGAAAAAAAGCCCCCAAAACCTCAGAAGCTAAACAGAAAGGGAATTTTCAGAAGAGAATAGAGTTCATTTCATTTTGAGATGGTTCTTATCTTCAGCTTATACTTCATTTTTATAGAAGACCTTTAAAAACAACTTCCAGATCTCCATAAAAATGTACATTGTGTGAAATGAAGAGTGGGCTTTTCTCAATTGGAGCAACTTTGTTTATGTTTGATTAATACAAACATTGAGAAAAATGTAACGCAGATCAAATATAAGCAAATCTGTCCTTAAATGGCCCCAGCCACTACCTCCTGTTTTCTCCAGACCTGTGAAATCACAAAGCTAGTCAGGCAGATGAAGAAAGAAAACTTTCAAGAGAAAGTCTCAAAGATCCAGCACAAAGGCAGCGACCCATGGCAGGGAAGAGTGTGGGGAGGTTTGCCCACCATGGCTGGGAGCAACTCTTGTCCCCCAAGAGTGCTCCCCACCTGCACTGCACCCAAGGGTGAGGTTCCTGAACCAAGACCCCAGGCTTGTCCCAAGGTAGCCCATAGCAGGAACAGCACAGGGCCTGCAGGAGACAAGAGAGTGGGGTTCTACCTGTTTACACAAGGTGTATAAACACTTAATGAAATGCATTAATGGGTTTCAAGGAGGTACACGAGAATGTACCTAGGGTGCCTCTTGTGAAACAATGCTGCATCTGATCTTTTCACAGAGACTTCAAACATTTTCCCCTTTGGTTTTCTGATTTGGGTCAAGGAAGGTGGTCCTGTCACAGCCATGACCCCAGGCCATGCCGGTCATCTGCTGCTCGCTGGGTAATAGGGAGGATGCGAGCTGTCCTGGGCAGGGACTGATGCTTACCAGAGATGCTGAATACACGTGCACTTGTCACACACTGAAACATTAATAGACTTGTGAGATAATTTGGCTCCATGTAAATATTTGTCAAGATGGCTTGATGTGCTCAGTGAAGTCAGCAGAGCTGTGGTAAATTACCTCAGTACACAATGTGCCTATTTATAAGGAAAAGGCAGTGTAGAGCCCAATGATTTCAGCATTCTCTTAGGTTTGCCAAGGTGTAGTGATTTTGAAAGATGACCTGTTTTAATGTAGATGCCCAGTTTTAGACAGTCAAATTATTTTGTATTTCCAAAGGTCATAATATTTCTAGGAGAATAGCATCCCTGGCTATAGTTTCTTTTGCCAGAATCCTGCATAAGTAGTGGAAGCACTGATTAGCCAGGGCTGGTGCCTTCCTTGTGAGAAAGTCAAGCTGAAGATCCATCTCTCACTGCCCAAGTCAGATCTGGAGGCAGAACACGTTTCCCCACGCCTCATTCCTACCCCATGAATCGCAGGAGCGTGCTTACTCACTTTCCATCTTTTTTTTTTTTTTTTTCCTATCTGTAACACCAACTTAACTAAAGCACCTGCTGTTTTATATATCCCAAGGGCCTTTTTTTATAAGGTGTGTGTACACACACACACACACACACAGGTACTACAATTCCTGGGCTTACCCACCAAGAATCAATAAAGCAATGCATTCCCTGTTCCTTAGCTTTTGAAAGACGTAAAGTAAAAGAGCAAGGTATAAATCCGACTTTGTACTCATAGGATATGTAGGAGGCCAAATAATCATATCTTGTCAGGCAAATGACTGTATAAATTATTTTTCCATCTCAAGACACAGGAAGCCATAGCTACTGAAGTGTAGGACTCAATAGGTAAAATATGCAACTAGCCTTGAAATATAGTGCATCTATTTTCAGGTGCCACAAAACACATGTTCATCAAGAAGACTATTTAAAAATTCATTTCAAAAGGACATCAGGATTAGACTATTGAGGAGATCGAGTACTGGATAATGAATTTTGCAGACTGAAAATCGTGCACTGTAAAGGTGAGCTACAAGGCAAAGTAATTTCCTTAGGAAAAAGGCAAATGCCCCAACAGTCTTGGTATAGGACAACTAAATTCTACTCTATCTTTGCAGTTTGATGTGTAAAGTATGTATTTTTTAAAAGGTCACATCCTTGATATTTATAAAACAGTCTGCTGCTGCTTTTGGCTGCTTCTTTGGAAAGGTGCCATAGCACAGGAGTTAGTTTTTTAAAATATCTACAAGCCAAAGGTGAAGTCCCACTTTTTTTTTTTTTTTTTTTTTTTCATTCTGGATATTTTAGCTGTAGGAGCTGGTCAGCAAGAATTTTGTCAGCAATGAAATAGAATTTATGATGAAGATGATTAAGCCAGGCTTGCTGAGTCATGCACTGAGCTGAGCCAGGAGGATGGTAAATGGAAGAAAAGGAAATTACACAACCTGATTAACAAAGGAGTTAGCCAAGAAAGTAACCACCGAGGTGTCAGCTCCATGATAGAGGGCTCCCCAGTGCCTAAGGTTGCCCAGGAGAAGCGGGCTCCTCGGCACTCCTGCTGATCTGCAGGCAGCCAACACTCCCATTTCCCCGAGACAACTCCATCAGTCTGTGGCATGGCCTGGCTGCCTGTTACCAGTTACCTTCTCTGTGACAGGTGGTGGTAGCCAAGTGATAGTGATGGGAGGCCTCCCCAGCTTCATTCATCACCTGGCTTTGGACAGCACTTCAGTGAGTGTCCAGTATTAAGTTAAAAATTTAAATGTTGTGTTTAGCAAGGTTAATGAAGTAAAGCTAATCTGGTTTTCTGGTGGTCTACTTGTGGATCAGACGGATGGGAAAAGGTGTTTGAGCATTGTATTGATTATACTGATTGCAATTCAGGATTTTCTTGGAAGGCTGTTGTCAAAATGTTGTTCCTCAGGGACTCGATCTGCCTGCCACAATTTATCTTAGCATATTTTTAATGTCCAAACTACTTAACATCTCCTCCGTTCTCATTTCTGTGCTTGAACAGAGTTTTGTATTTTCAGAGTTGTTTGGCAGGCAGGCGGGGAGAGCTAAGGAGAGCTATAAATAACATCTTAGTTTGGAACCAAGAGATTTGGAGTCTGATGTGGCCATCTATGCGTGAAACAGTGATGGGCTCCACAGAGGGCATGTTAAGCTCACTCATGGCCAAAGCAATGCTGAAGAAAATCAGACTTGTTCCGTGGCTCCTCATGTGAGGTGATTTTTTTTAGCTACATGTTAAGCTATATGTCTTAGCTATATGTTTGTCAGTGTGTCTCAAATTATTTACACTGGTATCCCTGATTTTGCCCCACACTAGGGAGGGGAAGATGGGGCTGCAAAGATGGCATTGAACCTTGGTCTGTCCATGGTAGAGGCTGGGATCCAATTCCTGCCCTGCATCTTCAGAGGGCTGGGGATGATCCTCAGCTTAAATATGGCCTTTTTGTGTGGGATATCACAACATTTACTGGCACAGAAACACCTAGCACTATGCGTTACAGAATTGTATGAAGTTGTTAGATTCACCTGCATTGTGTCACATATAAATAAGACTTACATAAAAGGTGTTGCCAAATTGGGAAGTGGTCAGTAGCTTTGAACTCTTGCGTAGGATCAGCAAAGCACAGTGTGCTGACTCTAAAAGGAGCAGAGGAAAAACAGGATAAAATTAAAACAAAAGCCAGTATTTTTGTATCAAGTAAGAAAGTCATTATAAAATGTGAGGATTTGATAAATTTCCTATCGATTTTTTTTAATTGTTTGTAGTTGTGGCATTTTCAACAATGATTTTTTTCTAGAATAAAAATATCCATGAGCTCTTACCAGCAGTTAAAGATCCTTCGGATGAAACAACTCCTTTGTTGCAAGGGAGAGGCTCAGGAGCACAGAAGACAGAACCTCGTGATATGAAAGTGGCCACTGTGCCCCAGCCATCCCTAAAGGTTCGTGTGACTGTGGTGGCACCAGCTTCAGACCATGCACTCTGGTGAGGAGAGGGACAGAGGGGCTGGTGGTTTTAAAATATAAATTACAAAGCAAAAAATACATGTAAACAAAGTTCAATCTGATTATTGTTTTTAGGAAAGCAAAGTCCAGGATCATGGGTGAGACTAAAGGACTTGTGAGTTTGTACAGTAACAACATTTCTGGTGTCTAAATTAACTGATGGAATATGATGGTATTTGCAGACTTACATACAGAACAAATTTTCTTAGTCTCCTTCAGTGTGCTAGTCACTAGCGTAAAGTTTCTACCTTGTTGCACTCATGTTTGTGAGAAGAAAATCAATTGCTTGTATGTTGGATCTGAGTAAATTCAACTTTGCAGAAAACAGTTATCCTGTCAGATTACATTCGCATCCCAAAACCTACTTGCAGAGATTTAACACATATCCCCTTGTTATGCCACATGAATGACTAGTAAGGAATGTTGGGTTTATCCCCTGTAATGATTTATCTTTATTTTTATCTTTTCTGGGTCTGTACATAGTGTTCCTGGCCTGATTCTTACATGCTTAATACAGGAATACAAGTACTGATAGTGTCTAAGTAGTTTGTTGCTCTGCTATTACATTTATTAGCAGGTGGCAAAACGTGTAGCTATGGTAGAAAATGTGTTCCTTGCAGAAATTGCATCTCATCCAAGCAGACTGACACCTTCTCTTAGGTCAAAGAGGAGAGAGAAATGTGAGGATGGGAGGTTTATTTTATAATTTAGGAGCAACATATTTATAATGTGAATTTAAATGGAATCTAAAAGTTGAACTGGAAAAAAGATCCATTTAAAGATGTATGGTTTTGGGAAGAGTTTTAAGAGACAATAAAGAATGACCATGTGTTTCACGTGGAGGTCTCAACAGACAAGAACAGCGTGCTTCCTCTTCTGTGTGTTGGCATGAGTTTAGGGCAAGAAGAAAATACCCAAAAGGCTTTACCAAGGTGACTCTGAGCAAAGTTCTGGCAGGGGTGGATCCCACCATCTACAGCAGATGAGATTCCCCAGTGGTGGTGGAAAGAGTAGTAGAAAAACTGCTTTAATGTGGGTCACCCACTTGAAAAATACGTGCTCAAATTTGTATAAATGTTCTCATTTAAATGAAGCAGT
>NW_010314441.1:8602-11983 GCF_000700745.2 Antrostomus carolinensis | reverse complement strand
AGATTTATTCTAAATTGAGCATGAAGCCAAACAAATCCAGTGGACTTAAGTTTGGTGATGTAATCAGGGAGCCACAAAGGTGGCAGAAAGCTCATTATTTCTTTCAGAGCCTGTCCTGGATCCTACTCATCTGACCCAGAGTACCTGGCTGCTTTGTGGCACTCCCACCAAGTCGCCCCGTTGGAGGCTGGCTCTCCTGCCAGGATAAAGCCAGGGGCTCTATTTTTAGGCAGATGTCAGGAAGGTTTTTGGGAAGCATATCACAGAGCAGCAATTGTAGGAGCTGGGGAGTTGCCAACTAACCATTTTCTAGCTCTCCTCCCCCGAGACAATGCATGGCTCACTGTCTGCAGGTTTTTGTCTTAGCAAAGGAAGGCAGAGCTCTCTGCATTGGACCGCTAGTCATTATACAGCAGATCTGCTGAATGGCTGTGGTGAATTTAAAATAATTGTACTATAGTTATTCAGCAGTGTACATTACATTTAGAATCAGAGGTCGCTTTTCTTTCTTTACAAGGGGAAAACACTGTAAGTGAACCTGTAATTTTGAGTACGTTAATTCCAAGACATTTGCGGATACTGAGTAGTTTCCTGGAATAACAGCCTCTCTCAAGAGAAACGTCAAATGCATTTAATCAGCCACATTTAGAGCTCTGCAACATCTGCAAATGAATTATTAACGATCTCAAATGTTTTCAAGTCATCCAAAACTCATGCATAACATGGCTCTTCACATAATCAGCTCTGATTCAGGTCTTCTCCTTTCCACTTTATGCACTAGAGGCTCTGCACCTGCCTGCTGCTGCTAACTGGAGTTCCTTGCAGCTCCGATAAACCTCTCTGGAGGTGCCTGGGTAGCTGAACAAATGCAAAGTGCAGCTGGCTTCCAGCTGTGTCTGTATAGATTTACACATCATGTAGTAAATAGCCACTGACCGGTGGTGTGTGTCTTGCAGGGAGGTAAGGGATGCTCCAGAGAACACAGTTCCCACATGGCTTTCATCACTGCAAGTGACTGTTTTCCACAGAAGTCCTCCACTCTCACAATGCTACGTTTGACCTGAAGTAATGGGAGACTGGTTTGGGTGAGGTTTGCGTGGAGAAGCAGTTTTGAGTCATGAGTCCTCTTGTTAGCTGGCAACAGCAAGAATGACAGAAGCATTAAAGCTGTGAAGCAAAGCACGGCTCAGGACGCCCAGGTTCCAGCCTTGGCTTACCCTTTGCCATGTTAAGGAAGTCATAGATGGCTCCTGTCACTTTGCCTGCAAAGCAAGGTATCTTGTAAAGTGCTTTGAGAAATACTAATGACTGTCATATTATATGCAAGTTAATCCCCTTCCACTGCAATGTAGAAATACCTTTTAGAAAAAATAATTGCAACAATCTAATTTCTTCAGATGAGGTAATGTGGTTACATTAATTTTTGAATCAACAAATGTTCTCATTCAAGAGCCTCAGCTGACACAATAATGGAGCCATCAAGATGCAGATGTAAACAAAACACTTGTGGTAGCATGTGAATTAATGAAAAAATGAAAAGGTATTAACTCTTATGGATACCAATACAATGAACCCTTGTACATGTACAAAGAAGAACCCTCTTGAGTCTTGAGGAAGGTGTTCGATAGTGCATTATATTCACACCAAATGCAGATTTTCTGTTCAATCTGCTTGTTGGGGAGAACTTTAAATCATAGAATCGTAAATTAGTTTGGATTAGAAGGGGCCTTTAAAGGTCACCCCTGCAGTGAGCAGGGGCATCTTCAACTAGATCAGGTTGCTCAGAGCCCCATCCAGCCTGACCTTGAATGTTTCCAGGGATGGAGCATCTAACACCTCTCTGGGCAACGTATTCCAATGTGTTACCACCCTCAATATAAATAGGAGGACATGATGAAGCTTACTGCAGATGCCAAGAGGAAGATGTGAGCAGAAACATTTTTCTTTGCTGGACAAAAGCCACTGATAAGCAGAGAGTACAAACCAGCTGCATCTGGGACGCTGCCAAATCATAGCACAAAAGAGGAATTAAAAGTCTGCTCTTTCCTTTGCCTGAGTAAAAATTACAGGGTGGTCCCTTTATTTTGAATATAATTATAATAATAAGCTTGATAGTGTATCTGTTATGGATTATGTATTCTGTGTGCATTATTAACAACATGACTGTTTGTCCCGCTATACTCATAAGGAAAACATAAAACACAGACAAATGAAAGCAGAAGTGGCTGTGGCTTTTAAGAACAATTAAGCACTACACAGCCTCTCTGCAGGGTGCCACTCTGGAGTGGCTTAATGGAGCAGATCAGCAGATCTCATGTTGTGATGTACATTTTGATAATGCTGTCTTGCATATTCAGGTATAACTATCTGCTCTTCTGCAGCAAGAGGCAGCTATAGTTACCAAGAGGGTGCTGCCTATGTAGTATTTGCTCGTTTAATTTTGTTTCAAAATGGAGTTGGAGATTCGTTTGTTAGAAATAAAATACTTCAGAGGGATATTAGCTGTCTGACTTCTGTGGCTAGAAGAGGAAAGGGTATTGATGTCATTTTTTAGCTTGAAATCAACTTGAAACTTCCACATAGTTCTGTTACACAATGTGCAATTCTGTTATTTCAAGCTTAACATCCCTTTTCTTGTTTATGAAGATGAACCACAAACAACAAAGTCCCTTATGGCTTGCACACCCTCTAAGTGAGACCGTATTATAAAAAGTGGTGTAGTTCTTCATGCCAAGGTCTGGATTTTCAAAAGCTTATTTTCTTCTTCTACACAGTCATTGAAAGAATCTGTCCTCTTAGACATGATTTTGTACCTCTGGTTCCTTAGATCCAAAATCATTCTGGTATCCAAAATTTTCATTGAGTTCTCCTTGAATAAGAGCCCAGAGACAGTGTTTATGCCAGGACAGGAGCCTGGGTAGCCGTGGGGAAGGGAATGCTATGGGCTGTGGTAGGAGGGGAACGAAACAAAGGAATTTAAAACTACCACCACTCATACTTGACCATGTTTCTTTTTTAAAAAAAAAAAAAACAACCTTGTAAAATATTATATTATTGCCTGGTATATGTTCAAGGAATAATGGCTGAAATAGGGACCTGTAAAAGCGCCTGTCCCTTCACTGGAATCATTCTTTTGAAAAGAATGAGATCAGCTAAAGATGTTGGAATAGTACCAGCATGTTACATTAACTTACTTGCTGTAAAACCATCATTGTTTTGACGTACCTTTTACCTTGACTTTAAAAAAAAACCCAAATCCTTTAAACCATAAACCCTACTGCCTGATGGTTTTGTTTTCCACTTGAAGAGAATATCAAATATGCTCTGAGCCAAGTCCCTTAGGAAGGCTCAAAGGTCTGGGGACCTTCGGTGGCATTAGGG
>NW_010314441.1:0-8577 GCF_000700745.2 Antrostomus carolinensis | reverse complement strand
AGAGAAGCATCACAGCAGAGTGCAAAGACCTATGGCAGGGCTGGGCAGGTTGTGGCAGGGACCATCTGAGTGCAGTTTTAGGGCAAAGCATAAGGGAAATTTGGTGCTTCAAAGCATTTTCATCTTCATTTCCTTGGCACTGTGATGCGCTGCTGGGAGGTGGCACGGCTGACTCCTGGCTGCCATAGCAACGTGTTGCTCATCCCTGCATCCCAGGGGTGAGGGGGATGCTCCTCCCAGCCTGCGGCTTCGCAGCTGCTGGGGGGAAATGGAAAAGCTGCTTTTTAAAGGGCCATTGTATGTCACCATTAAAAAGGAAGGGGGGCTGCAAAAGGGAAAAACAAATGCAGTTTTAATTTTCACTGTGACAAAAATAGATAAGCTCATATATCACGAGGACAAAACCAGCAAGATGCATGGTAGTGCACATGGTGCAAGGTGTTAGCTTTGATGCATGACTTTATTACCAGTCCAGAGCTGGGGACAGAGGGCACACGTACAGATGTGCTTTAAGGCTACTGCTGCATAATGGAAACACAAGAAAACACAGTCACCACCTTGATATCCTGCTCATGCTTTGAGCCATTTGAGGCAGGAGAAATGTGCTGTTTCAGGGTCTGTGCAACAGCTGGGGAGAAGATTACTGTTGTCTTCAGTGAGCTTTGCGCAAGCACTGAGAAAGATATTTTAAATTATTTAGTCTGGTATCACAATGGTGTTTGTTAAGTGTGTTGAACGCTGTGTTTGCAATCACCATACACCTCCATCAAAGCTGTGAGTGCCCAAGGCCCTTCATGAGCTCCTGCTGCTCTGCAGTGGCAGCCCCACACTGCAGCATGCAGGTTCTGGCCAAGTCCAGGAGATGAGATCCCTGTGCCTGGGAGGCTGCAGGAGCATGAGTGCTTCTCATGTCATCATCACAGAGACCTCAGTTCCACACTGAGCTCAGCCACGGGACAGCAGGCTGCTCCCCAGAGGCTGCTCCCTGGACAGCAACAGAGGCTGTGCAGCCAGCCTTTCCAAAAAACTCTTCTGCTGGTGGAGATGTCTTGCAGAAGTTGACAAACCATTCCTCCCCTGGTGCGTGAGATGAAGCGGCACCCTCGCTGCACCCGGGAGAGCCAGACTTGTGCATGGGCAGTGCTGTGATACCGGCTTCTGGGTCCCCTCCCAGCATCTATCGCCGTTGTCCGGAAGGCATCTCAGGCCTTCACGCAGCCTTGTGCTTCTCTGGATGACCATTGTGTCCTTTTATGAAAACATTTATGCAAGTTAATTCTTTTCTCCCGCAAGAAAAAATTTTTAAAAGGCATTTAACTACAGCCCTGGAAAAAACCCCACAAAACAGTGCCCAGCAGGTTGGCTATGGAGTTAGGTTTTGTTACACTGTGTGTGTATGTGTGTGTGTGTGTGTGTGTGTGTGTGTGAATGAGAAGGGCAGCAAATACAGTCTCCTGTTAAAATATGACCTTGGGAGGCAAGTATAAAACTGTTAAACTTGTTCACTGAAAACAGCAAACATTCATTTAATTCTCAGTGCTCTTGTCTGGACAACGGTTTGGTTTTAGGCAGTCTGACATGGAGCAGGATCCTTATAAGTCAATGATCCTTATGAGTCCCTTCAGACTTGAGATAGTCTATGATTCTATGTTTTTATGACTTTTCCTCAATTTTACATATTACACATTCAAATATTAAATGTTACTGATTTGACTAAAAGAAAATTTTCTGGACTGTGAGGATTGCGGGAGCAGTATTAGGATCAAGGAGAGTAACAGTATTGGGAATCAAGGTGATAAAAACTGTTATTTTTTTAAAAGTACAATTTTTTTTTTTAATAAAATAATAGTTCCAAGTAACCAGTGTCACAAGCAAGTGCATATCAAATGGCAACAGGTTTGTCCTTTACAAAAGTGAATTTAACTCCAGTATTTTTTTCAGTCTTTAATGTTTCAACTCATCCAAGTAACAGGAAACCAAAGAGTTTTACTATGGCCCAAGGCAACAGCTCTGACTTAACTCCTATGGTCTGCAATTGCTCAGGGTAATGGTGACAATGAAGATGGAATCTTATTTCTGCAGCCTTTGTACTTTGCTTCATTAGACATTGCCTTGCCAAGAATCATCCCCACCCCACTTAGCAGAGATGAGTTGCTGAAGAATACCACAGGGAAAACCACTTTTAAACTCTAATCCTGGAAATGCTTATGTCTGAGCTGGCCTAGTGAAAACCACGTCTGACTCACAGAGTTATACAAGCACATTTTGTTCTGTAAAAGAGCCGTGGTTTTTCCAGAACATCCACTGAAGGTCTAAACAGGAGCTCAAGAGACATTTCAAGTGTCCAGGTAATGTGGTAAATAATAAAGGTTCTGTGTATACTTACGTATACACCTAACAGCCATGAGTCTGTCTCTTTCTCCATGGTAGCCATCATGAGAGCTGGCAAGAAACCCATCTGCTTCCCACTTCAGCAGAGCTTCCCACAGCTGCTGCTGCTGCTACTCACATACAAAGGTTCAATTTTGTATTGTTTTAGTGCTTCACCATAGAGTCTGCCTTAGCTGGACAGATCATTTATCTTCCTCCCACTGCCAAGAGATACATAATCATTAATTATGGAGGGGTCCCATTTTCAAAAAAGGTAATGCAGTTACTGCCCTGCTTGACTTCAGCAACACACTGCCCTTAAAGATAATGCTGGTCAGTGTTTTGACAGCCCAGAAAAAACAGAAGTATAAGCTACCAACTTATTCTACAGTAAAATAAAAGACTTTAGAAGAATTGTCTGTAGAAGTAAACCATATGTTTCTGTTTCAAATTTACTGTAACTTCATCAAATGCCACAAAGAAACACAGTCTCTTGTCCAGAAATAATTTATTCATCAACAATAAAACACTGAATAGAAAAAGCCTTTTAAATAAAACTATATATATAATGCTTTATTTTTTTTATTCCATACTCCACAAAAAACACAACAGACAGTAACAAAATAATCCAATGAATCTTAAAAATTTCAAATTATAATTGTCACTCTTTGTTTATCGTGTTTTATTAACAATGCAAAGGTCATTTGTTTACATATTAGAGTTTTACTTGATTTCATTAAATTGTTTCTTAAAACACTTGAAGCAATTTGTTGTTTGCCCCATAATTTACAACATATATAAGTATATCAATAAACAATATAACAGCTCTGAGAAAGATATGCAGACTGTTCAATGGTAAGTAGTCTACCATAGGTTGTTTAGTGGGAGCGCGGGAAGAAATCACAACTGAATTGGGATAGAAGTCAACACATTGAAGAGAAATAATATGTGGGGAACAATTACATGTTTTCCATTGCCCGTTTAGTAATGTGATCTCTTTCAAGCTCTGATTTTTCCTGTTTTAGATACTCCAGCACCTTTGCTAGCATATCCTCATCCAGATACTGCCTGTTTTGCGTGTCATCGGTTTCCCCGGCCATGGAAAGCCTTTTACTGAGTGAAGCCAACTTCGCTGCCTCCTGTGGTCCCATCTGGCTTAGGTGCTCCCTGATGGCCTGCTCCAGCTGGTCGTCTTCCTGCAAGTCGCTTTCAGAAGCTGGAACAGGGACTCGTTTCATCTGGTTCGTGTTGATAACTTCAGGATATTTTGCCAACACCTTTGCCAAGTAGTCAGCCAGCTCTTCATCCTTCTCATTCAGTTTCTCATACTCCATTTGTCGCCTTTCCAAATCGTTCATCCAGGCAGCTTTAGGAAACGGGTGTCCTTTCAATCTTCTGGGAATGTAAGACAGTCTTGGCAAATCATTTTCTTGGTTAAGACGATTTAGTAAGTAGGAGGGATTTTGATTAGCTAAATTGTCAGTTCCCAGAAGACTGACAATATCTTCAATATTGAGGTCTTCAGGTAGATTTTCTGGAATAACATTAAGAGGCTGCTTCATGTACCCGTTTTTAGAGTTTACATTATTTTTAAATATATCACTCTGTCCTAGATTAGTTTCAGTGATCTCGTCAAGGTCTTCTGGGAATTCTGCTTCCTGCTCAGCTTCCAACCTTTCACTCTGAAGCTGCTTTTTTTCTCCAGCTTTCAACATGTCTATTAAATCCTCAGGAGGAATTTGTAAATTCCTTGAGATTTCTATCAGCTGACCTATAGACTGAGGATCAAGTTGCTTATCCAAAAATGTGAGTGCTCTTTTTTCCTCAAGCTCTCCTCCAGTCCTTAATTTCCTATTTGCAGTACCGCCCATCAGCCTCTTCAGGTAATAATTCATTAGCTTTGAAATATCCTCTGACATTTGATCTTTATTGTCTCTTCTTATTTCATCCTCAAGGAAGCTGAATTTCCCTGATCGTTTCATTTCATCATCAATCTCCTCTTCGTGTTTATCAATTTCCTCTTTGCTATCTTTTATCTCTTCCTGGGTTTGACTTTCCACTTTTTCCTCTATGGGATTCCAATCTTCTCCCCCAACCACATCTTCATAGGCAATGTTATTCACTTTATATACATCATCTTCATCATCTGTATACAATTTCTGGTCCTCATCCAGCCTTTCTTTCTTGTGGTTACTGGGTCCTGCCATCTTCCCCAGCTCCTGAAACACAGACTCCAACGTAGCAAGGCTTTGGGGTGTGTATTGCTCTTCCACTATTTCGTTAGTACGCTTGAAAGGACTGTCTCTTGAACTGTCTTCATAATGCCCAACTGGCACTTTGAGATATTTTTGCCACCTCTCAGGCCACTTGTAAGCCTCATAATCATCAGTTACTCCAGCTGGAAAGCTGTTATCTGAACTCAGGCCATAAGGTTTATTCTCCCTTGGGCCAACTTTTGACTCTTTCTCAGCTTGCCTCAAGGCTTCCAACATCACCTTAACCCATTGGGACTCATCTTCAGTCAAAGAGTCCCTTACATTATCTGGTAGGTGAACCTGATCTTTGCTTTCTTTCTGTTGCAAGAGATACGGGACACTTTGATAAGAGTTGTAATCAGGGCTGCTTTCTCCCTTGTTAGTTTGCTTGCGAAGATCTTCTATATATTCCAAAGCTTTGATCATATCGGGATTTGGGAACCTTTGTAAGTTTTTCATTACATAGTCTGGATCTTTCTGAAGCAGCTGGTGCTGCTGGAAGGAAGCTGCATCAACCCAACAGATTATGACAAAGAAAAAGGTGAGAGCACAGGCTGCTTCAAGCTGGAAGGTTTTAGTTTCTGCCATATTTAAAATATTTCCTTGAAATAAAGAAGAAGAAAAAAGAAGCAGTTAACATATGGAGACAGACTTAGCAAACTGAGAAGCAAAGTAGAGATTGCTATTTTAAAATGGAACTTATTATGAAGAGTACCACCAGTTCTACATATTTTCATTAATTATGGAAACCTAATATAACTCATACGTGGAAGCCATATATTTTGGGGGAAATTTCAGATTTTCTGAATCTTTCCTATGATTCCTCAGTTGCATTGGAAATGACTGGTTTCCTATGCTAGAAATTTCTTATCTCTATGTTCAATGTACTTTATGAACATCACTTTTCCAATGGCAGCACCAAAGTACAAAATAAAAATCCTATATAGCTCATGAAATGCCCATAGAGGAATCTAGATGTCATTTTGATTATGAAAATGAAGGTTTAAAATTGTAAAGTCAGTATATACATATATTTAAATGCTGCTCAAAATATTAATATTAAAACTGCATACAGAACTCTTTTGTGAGATTGTTCCATAGGGCATCTAATTTCATGCCAGGATAATACCACTGAATGGTGCTAGACTGTAGCAAAATAAATGTAACGAAGTGGAGAACATGACCTATAAAATGGCTTGCAAGTTTATTTCTGTCATTATTATTAGTATTATTACTTCCCTTTTTGCTATTTCATTTTAAAAAGTATTATTTGTATTACAGGTAAATTTTAGTTAAGAGGTTCTACGAGTGAACTGTTTTCCTACGGGCAATGATCCCCTACATGAAGGACAAAGTATAATTTATCCTAAAGGTACAATATAATTTTACTGAATCTTTTAAAAGCCATCTCAGAAATGAGCTTGAAGAGGCAGGGTCTGAATGGTGATGTAATTCATTCATTCACTTCAGCAGAAATTGAATCATGTCCCAGAACAGGCAGAAACATGACCATTGGCAAAAGTGAGCTAAATTCAGTTAGAATAGATCAGTAGAAGCCCATGCCTAGTCAATCTGCCCAGCTTATGCCAGCCAGCAATAAACTCTGGAACAGATGAGGGAAAAATGCGCCTCCGACTGAGTTAAGATGACAGCACTGCTGCACATGACGATACAGCTGCATGAGCCCAGTCCTGCAGGGAGCTGAGCCCCCTCCACCCAGTGGAGGGAAAAATTGCCGTCACTTATTTCCTAGGAGCTGCTCAGGCACTGACATGCTGGGGCCGTGAAACAGATTAGACTCTTTTCTGATCCAGTTACATTAACGAATAAAGTATCATCATGAGAAAGAAATTATAAAGATAGAAACCACTTTGATTAATTGACCTATTTTGGTTCCTTTGGTTTTTGGCTTGGTAAAAGCATCCTGTTGAGACGCTGGTGATTCACAACAGACTGAAAGAGCTATGTATACCACTATTTACCCACTACTGTTAGTAGAAAGTGAGGATTAATATGCTCATTTCAGCTCACTTGTAGATTTTTCCTCTCAGTTTTTGTTCCTAACATGATGTGACCCAACTAAATAATTAAAACAGCATCAGTTCAGAGCGATGTTCTTTCCCCCTCAGCGTGGGCAAGCTAACAGCCATAAGAGCAAGCAATTTCCCCAAACATTTCCGACTACTCAATATGTTTGAGAATTGATTTCACAAAGGATTAGTTCAGAACAGCTGATTAGAAGGTCCCATCCTCTAATCAGATCAGAGTTTGCCCTGAAACAAAGCCAACACACAGCTTTGTTTGCTGTCACAGAAAAGTCACGAGTCCTGTATATAAATGTGTATCTCCATGGGAAAAAAAGGCACTTTGCCACCTATTGTAGCAAATAAATGAAATTAAGACTTCCTTTTCCAGCAGAGAGGCTGGCTATTAACAGATTTAGTTTGATCAGTGCATGAGAAACTCTGCCCTTTCCAAGGGACTGGGGAAGCGGGGGTTGTTCTGCAATTATCTGCCAGGCACCTCCCACTCACAGAGACCTGGAACTCAACCTCCTTCACAGCACACAATTATGTATTGTTACAGCCTTCTCTGTAAGAGTTATCTGCATCCCCTTAAAAATCAAAATGCGTGTAGCCAGGCAAAGTTTAGTTTAGTGTTTCACAGGGATGTTGCTCAACTGGGCATTTCCTTTGCAGGAATAACAGGTCACTGGCTCCTCTCTAGATATTTTGGGTGTATTTGTCTTTAGATCAATTTTCACTTCTAATTTATTGGTAGATGACACTTGAAAGCCTTCACAAAAAGCGTTGGGAATTATTTCTTTTAAATGCTTTGAGTTCAGGTTATAAAATCTTGATATGAAATATATTGCATTACCTAGCGTAAGAGGACTCCTCAGTCTTTCAGACTGTAATTCCACATATTTTGAGAAAATTTAGACTATTTTGAGGACATTTTAGATTATCTTTAGGATCTATGTAAACACATTTTCTTCTGTGGCTCTCAAAGGACAATATGCTAAAATGGCTGGTTTGTCTACAGATGGTTAATTGTGAAGCTAGCCTAGGTGGGGAGCATATTTTCTCCTCTGTTAGCACCTAACAAACAGGAAAATCATCTTTTTGCCAACAAATGTAGAAGTTCCCATTTACAAAATTAGGCAATCAGGTCCACAATTTTACATGTACAAAAGCAAGGCAGACTGACAGAAGTTCCTGAGAAAACAGACAAAACAATAAATCTCCTTTCTGGGATGTTTCCATGGTAGCAGTAATTTTCTCTCTCAATCTCTCCCAATAGTCATCTCTGATGTGACTCTAATGTTTCCAGTGAAAATCTGTGATGAAAACTCATAAGCTTTCTTACAGATGAGTCCCTGTCCTGAGAGTCTGAGGAGGAATGCAACAGCAGTTTTCCATAAGGAAATACATCACACACTCTTCCTCTCATTTACTTTGGCAATAAATAACATGACTGCAGTGAATTTGCTTTTTTTAAAGCACATCTAACCCTTTATCCTTTGCAAGGGACTCAAAACAGGAACAAAATAAGAATGGGGTGAGGAGAAAGGAACAAACCCAAACCCCCAGCAGTTATGAACGAACACAATGCCTGTTTGTATACATATACAGCTGGAGAGTCAGTCAGATTGTGTCTGCGTCCAAGGTAACCTCTCATCCTATATTTTGACGTGGCTGAAGTACCATGTCGGCAAGCCAACGTGACCGAACGCAATCGCAGACAGAAGTGTTATACCTCCCGGCTTCAGCCAGGAAGAGTGCTGATATAACATATATAAAAATAGACGTATATAATGTAGGTATATATTTTATAGATACATTTCATTGCCAACACCAGCTACCACCCCACCAGCTTCCTGCTGTAACCCATTCTTTGCCATAACCCCCTTCGTTTGCCATTGATCCCACCCGGGCGCAGCCGAGCCCCA
>NW_010314440.1:0-4151 GCF_000700745.2 Antrostomus carolinensis | reverse complement strand
ACCTCTCAAGCTTGTCAAGGTCCCTCTGGATTAATAAATTCTTGGAAAGGTAATGAATATGTTAACGACTTCTTGGAAAAGTGATGAATATGCATATATTGATGATATAAAACTTTTGTGGAGAGACAAGATGGTATACACAATGGGTGGAGTGATCCCCGGTGCATCTGGCACCATAATAAAGAAGTGCCTGCTTCTTAAGACTACTTTGGTGTTAAGAAGTTTATTCCCAATTTTGGTGACAAAGTGATACACCACCTAACATGCTCCTGAAACGCTGTACCCAGTACCTACCCTCCTCTTCCCAGAATTTCCCCGTTTGAATATTGAGCGTGATGTCATATGGTATGGAATACCAGCTTGGACCTGTTTGTCTCTGCTGCCCTGGCTGATCCCCTCCCAGTTCCCTGTGAACAATTAACTCTGTCCTAACCAAACCCAGGACAACCAATAAAAAAGAGACAGATATTAATTAATATTTTAAAGTTGTTTTTTTTTTTTTATTTTCCTGTAATAAGTAAACATGGACTAATTTGTTGTTGTTGTTTTGGGTTTTTTTTTTTTTTAGAATATTAATATTCCATTGTGCTGGTTTTGTCTAGGATAGAATTAAATTTCTTCATATTAGCTACTATAGAGCTATGTTTTGGATTTGTGCTGAAAACAATGTTGATAATACAGAGATGTTTTCATTGTTGCTGAGCAGTGTTTGCACAGTCAAGGCCTTTTCTGCTTCTCGCACCACCCCACCAGCAAGTAAGCTGGGAGTGCACAAGAAGTTGGGAGGGGACACAGCTGAGATAGCTGACCTCATATGATGTCATGCTCAGCATATAAAGTTGGGTGAAAAAGGGGGAAAGGGAGGATTTTGAGTGATGTTTTCTGTCTTCCTAAATAAACTATCACACTGTTATGAGCGGTGGAGCCCTGCTTTCCTGGAGATGGCTGAACACCTGCCTGCCGATGGGAAGTAGTGAATGAATTCCTTATTTTGCTTTACTTGAATGCACAGTTTTTGCTTAACCTATTAAATTGTCTTTAACTCAATCTACAAATTTTCTTGTGTTTACCCTTCTAATTCCCTCTCTCATCCTACTGGAGGGATTGAGCCAGCGGCTGTGTGGTGCTTAGTTACGGGCTGGAGTTAAAACACAACATTCAGTTACACTAAGAAGAAAATATTGGTTTCTGTGTTTGCTTTTTGCCTATAGCAAGATTGGGAGTATAACATGTGAAGGAGATTTAATCCCTAATCTCTAAGTGTTCACTTTTTACTACTAAGTTACACTAAATATTTTACAAAGAAATAGCATGCTGAGATATGGCATAAGTTTTTCAGAGAAAATCAAAGTTTGCAGAGAACTTATTAGGGTTGCAGTGCAGACTTAGTCTGTTCTGTTTCTTTTCCAGTAAAAATGATTCTTCAAGTTGACATTTTGATGCCTCATCTGCCAGCATGTGCTCTGGTAACAGAAACTGAGGACTGTCTCCAGGACACTTGCTGATGTCAGCATTCTTAACAGATGAAAGTTCCTATTTATTAAAGCAGTATTTTATACTAACTAATGTCAACAAATGCACAGAAAGAAAAAACTAAAAGAGCAGATTAGTTTGATGTACAGCTTTACAAGTGCTCTTGGTGTTGTATCTTCTGTGCATAAAGAAAGAGATAAGAAAATCAAGGACTGTCAAGTTGAAAATGAAATATTACAATGAATACTGATGCTTCATTGTAGAGTAACCAACCATCTATCATGCAGCCTGACATTAAAGAATGACTGTGCTTGATAGTTTCATTCTCTGTGTATTGCTTAACTCCAGTCCAGGCAAATTCATTACTGGTAGACAGACGATCCTACCAAACATTTGGAAAGTCTGGACCTTCTTTCTGTCTTTATCTTTCTCTATCATTTGCAAAGCTATAGCAAAAGTCTAAATAAAAGTCTCTAAATAAAGATCTGCTAATTAAAACTGTTTTCATGGAAAAAAGCAGCAAGAACTGTTACTAAGAAAATCACATCCTACAGTTGTTCACTAATATGATGAAGACAGGGACAGGTTTGTTCTGGTGACTAAGTTCTAAATAAATTGATCTGTTAAATTTCTTATTTGATTATACTTCTATAAAATATCTCCAGGGAAGAATGCCTGTAGCATGAGATGATGTAAACCTGAAAAATTATCCTGAGGGTTCTCATATGCTAGATTTTACTCCTTATTAGTCCTATATAAACCAGTATTTATCCTCAAGCCAAGAGGTTAAAGCTTATTTGGTATGGAGGACGATGGTTAAAATATAAATATGGAGAGGCCTGGCAGATTGACTGTATCACACTTCCACAAACACACAGTGGTATGGGTTATGTACTCACCATGGTGGAAGCAACCACAAGGTGGTTGAAGACATATGCTGTGCCTCATGCTACTGCCTGAAACACTATTTTAGGCCTTGAAAAGCAAGTTTTGTGCTGACATGGCACTCCAGACAGAATTGAGTCGGACAATGGGACTAATTTCCGAAACAATCTCATAGACACTTGGGCCAAAGAACATGGCATTGGGTAGGTGTACCACATCCCCTATCATGCACCAGCATCTGGGTAAGTCAAACGATGCAATGGGCTGCTAAAATCCACACAAACCACACTCAAAGGAATGAGTAGTGGAACTTTTAAACATTGGGACACAAATTTAGCAAAAGCCACCTGCTTAGTCAACATCAGAGGATCTGCCAACCGAGCCAGCCCTGCCCAATCAAGATTTTTATGTACTGTAGAAGGGGATAGAGTCCCTGTGGTTCACATTAAAATATGCTGGGGACAACAGTCTGAATTATTCCTGCCTCGGGTAAAGGCAGGTAAAGGCAAACCCATTCATGGGATTGCTTTTGCTCAAGGACCTGGGTGCACTTGGTGGGTGATGTAGAGGATGGGGAAGCCTGATGTGTACCTCAAGGAGATTTAATTTTAGGTGAAAATAGCCAATTATTTGCTATATTATCATTGCTATGGTTGCTGTGTATTATACTAGCAACTTTGTATTGAGAATCTCCCCAGGTTAATGCAGACTGAACTCTGGTGGAACCTGAGCTGGTGCCCAACAACGTCTTTGAGACCAACATCTTCAACCCTGAACAGACCACACCAGATGCACCAATTAGAAGCTCCAGATGCAGCATGCAACAGAGCCTACACACCATCATCCTGCTGTGTATAATGTCACCTACACTCTTGACTGCCTCTCCTGGAGGGGGTATTCTCTCAGGGATCACTCAGGCTCCCTCCTGTGGGATTTCAGGACTGTCTCTGCTTTGGGATCACTGGCTGGCACAGGCTCGGCATCAGTCGGCGTGTGGTGAACAATTGCTCTGTGCATCACTCAATTGTATATTCCATTATCATTGTTGTTAACATTATAATTTTATTTTCATTAGTAAATAGTTTTTATCTCAACCTGTGAGTTTCCTTTTCCTTTTCCTTCCAACTGTGTCCCCTACTCCCTGGACAAGAAGGGGGGAGAGTGAAGAGCAGGCTGTGTTTGGCTGCAAGGTGCAAGCCAAACGGGTGAATCTACCCAAACCATCACAGTAAGACAAGGTACCTCTTAAGAAAAGAAGGCCTTTACCACTTGGTCTAGATAGAACCAAGAGACTAATATTTATTTGATAAATGCATTTTATCTACTGCTTCCTGAAATTTAAATTTTTATTTCCTGTTTTTAGCTTTTCTTGGTTCACTCTGAATGGATAGTAATAAAAATGTTGAAATCAAACTCCCTAGGAATTACATGTGCTTGAAGATTAGATAAAATTCTACATCTCTATATAAGCCTGAAATTGTACCCTTCTTCTATATTTCATTTTATTTGAAAAAAAAAAAAAAAAGAAAATATTATTTTTTAGATCAGGTTTTTTGTTTGGTTGGTTGGGGTTTTTTTTCCACTTGAAGCAAAATTCTAGAAAACAACTACCATGTAGAACAGCATGGCAATTTGCTAACACAGGTGCATTTAGGGAGATCTGTTGGAAGGCATTAGCCTTCAGGGCCTAGTAAAGCTGATGTCGTTGAGTCACTGTCAGATTTAGTTGCACATTCAATACAACTCTCCATACAAAAAAGTGGTGAAGCTTGTGGGTTATACATATATATATA
>NW_010314439.1:52625-64035 GCF_000700745.2 Antrostomus carolinensis | reverse complement strand
TTAAACTAAAAGAGGGGAGATTCAGATTGGATATAAGAAAGAAATTTCTTTTAGGCTGAGGGTGGTGAAACACTGGAACAGGTTGCCCAAAGAGGTGAAAGATGCCCCATCCTGGAAACATTCAAGGTCAGGTTGGTCAGGGTTGTGAGCAACCTAATCTAGTGGAACATGTCCCTGTTTACTGCAGGGGGGTTGGACTAGATGATCTTTAAAGGTCCCTTCCACCCCAAACCATTCTATGATTCTATGTGCTCACACTGCCTGTGCCCTGGGCTTCCTCTTCCTCCCATGAGCAGCAGAGGAGAGCAGATGTTCCCATAAGTGACCTCAACAAGTCTTGTGCTTCTGCACCCCCTGAATGCTGGACTGCTGGCACAGGGGTCTTGATGTCCAAAACACTTCAAGGTGCACTCATAAGGGCACGGTCCTGCATTTTATTATGGCAATGGTGGACTTACCAGCTGTTGAGCTACAGACACTGGCACCAGCATCATGAGTTTCCAAATAGCTGGGATGTCATTTTCCAGGGCTGCTGAAACAAAGCTGTTGGGGTGACCTTTTACATCCCGGCATTGGCATCTACCATTGGTGGTTCTGGATCCCACAAGACAACTGCCCTGGACCAGGATACGGCATCCCTGTGGCAATGCAGCCAGCTTTCTCTGCAGCCTCCGCTCCTCCTCCAACTCCCCCAGCTCTGTGAGCAGAGCCATGTGCCTTGTGAGAACAGGGGCAACATGTAATTAAACACCATCCAGTGAGGAAGTCAACCTCCCAAACCACAGAGAGAAAGAGCACAGCTTGGCATTACAGTCTGTGGTCATTTATGACGAAAACGCATTTTCCAAAGGAAAACAGGCCATCACTGAAATAGCTGCTTCTCCCCACCGTTTTCAACCAGCTCTCCCAATCTCCAGTGCTGTAACACAACCACAGCTCCAGCTGGGCTCAGACCTGGGTGCTTCTCAGTCCCCAGTCATGTTCCCTCACCTTGCCACTGCCATAAAGCCCCAGCGTGCGTCAGGATGACCCACACATACCAAGGAAGAGGAGGAGTTACAGAGCTGATTCTGAGGTTAAATGTCTTGTCAGACAGAGACTATAAATCACAGACCCCATCAGCAGGCTTAAACAAGGGAGATGAAGAGGGTTTATGCACCCATGTTGGTCTGCAGTCCAGGATGTCAAAAGGACCTTTTCAGATGAGGACTGCTTAATACCAAGCTTCAAAATGCTGGTACCTGCCAAGCCCAGCTGCCGCTGCACATTGCAATCTCTACAGAAACCCTGTTTAGAAAGAAAAAAGTGGTATAACTGTCATAAATTATTTTAAAAAAAGAAAAAGCAATACTGCATAGGAATGTATAACATCGCTATAGGGAGACCTTAAGTATCTTTATTTGGCCAGACTGACAATGTCCAAGAGCTGGTGCAACATGGTGCTGACCTGGCCTCTAGTGGGTCTCCAGACAAGAACACTCGAGAGAGGGATGCCCTAAAACAATGTGTTCTTTTTCCAGCAGGCTACACCAGTGTAATTTTGCTTTTAGACTAGTCTCAGTGATTCTGTAGGTGCATTTTTCATAAATGTCAAGGGCCACTCTCTTAAGGCTCCACTGTTTTTATGCTGCATGAATGTATTTTAAAGTGGATGCAAATGTCCCTATAAATATTAGTAATATGAGAATGGGGCCCCATGGAAAAGCTGATGCTAGAAAATAGTAATTTTGAAGTCTTTGTGGCATTAAATGAATATGGTATTCATGAAAAGTATTTTGCAGTGGGAAATGTTCTGGAGCCTGAGTTAAACTCATACTTTAGCACTCAGTGTTTTGAAGTTACTGACGTGAAATTATATCCTTCAACAAGAACTAGTTCTAAAAAGTACATTTAATGTGAATGCATACTCAGAATACCCTGGAAATAGATATGTAATTCATGAGATCACTAATGGCATTTAGCACAGTTCATTAGCTATCTAGGCCTGAATAGCACTAAGCATAACATAGTCACCTCAGTGTCAAGAGTGTGAGATGAATAAGCCAGGCAGCCTGTACATGCAAGAAAAGTGTGGAGGGAAAATACCCCTTATGTAAGAGTTGAGCAGATCTGCATTCCCTCAAGTGCAATGCCTGTAAAACAACCTCTGCACTCCAAGGTAACTAATGTCCCAAACTGAAGCTTGAATGGGACAAAGTCATTTATCTTTCCCTCTAATGTCTGGTGGAAAAGACAGGGCTCTCTGGGTAAAGCGAAACGTGGCGATTCCTCTGCTTGCATTTGCTGCTTAAACTGGTCACAGACTGATGCTTTGGCGCTTTCAGTACAGCTGTCTGGAATTTTCATCCTCTGGAAATATTCCAGAGCTTGGAGAAAAAGATTTGTCCCACTTCTGAATAAAAGCTAAAGAAACTAGATACTTTTTGCAAAAAATCTGGGGGAAAAAAAAAAAAAAAAAAAAGAAAGAAAAAAAAGCCAGCTGTTGGAAGAACACACATTATATTGTACAGCTGGCTAGGAGTCTTTTGGCCTGACAAAAAAACAAATTCTCTGGTGAAACTAAAATTGTCTAGCAGCAAATCATTCTAGCAGATAATTCCCCACTCCTTTCCCTGTTAGTTCTTGGTACTTTTTTTCCTTGAATTGAAATATAAGCCAAAAAATTATTGCACAACTAAACTAAGAGTGAAAAACTGAAACTCTTGAGCCATGAGTACACAGGCATTGAGTAAGTGTCACCTGAATCAATAAAGAGTGCAACAGATGGAGGTTTTAACATTGTTCTTGCAAATTAATCATTCATTTATTTTTTAAAGCAATCATCATAAATCTTCCTAGAACAGATTGTTATTCTGCCTGTTGTGATTCATTAAACCAGTGCAGAATGAGATCATTATCATTTAAGTTAGCATTTTTGAGGCTGCCAAATATCCTCCAAGTATTTCCTGCAGCTGGGTCCGCAAGCATCTTCCTGGGAGCCAGCAGCCTGCTTGCACCATATCCTGCTCCAAGAGCTTCCTGTGCCTCTGGTCAGCCACACCATCACCCCCACAGGGTCCCCAAGCCACCTGGGGCAGGTCAGTTCGCTTGACCCCCTCGGGCAGCACCAAAACTGGAGCCTGGCTTCAAGCTGTACAGCTCTGCCTGTGCCACCAGCGCCTGCAGAGAGGCACGGCCTCCACCCTGAGGAGCTGGGACTGGAAAATGCTTTCCCGGCAGTGGGATCGCACCCATCCCAGCCTCCAGCTCTGCTGATCACTGGGGTGCATCGGCTGCCTGGGTCTTTGGATAAAATGGGACTTTTCTCCTCCTTTTGGAAATTCCCACATTGTAAAGCCAAACAACACAGCAGGCAGAGTGGCAGCTGGCGGAGGCAGGTTACCAAAAATAGGCTTTTTTACCTTTTAATTTATTTTTGGAGTAATTTCCTGACTGAGTTATTGAAACAACAATGACATAAGGGGCATGATGTAGCAACAGGTCAGCTGGGAGTAGGTAAGAGCAAAAGAGTCAACAACATATTTGTGTAGAAGAAAGGGAGAAGAGCTGGTGGGTAAGGGGAATTCACAAATTACCTGACAAAAAAAGCACACAGCCACCCCCTGCCTCTGCAGCCACCCTGAGAGTCCTCTGACACATAAGCGATGCCCAAAGGGAAAAAAAAACCAAACAACAAACTAACAAACCAAACAAAAAACAAACCCTCACCCCAAATTGCAGCAATTACTTGATCACGGCATTTTCACTTCCTAAACTGGGAGAGAGAAATTCCCCTAGGTCATCTGACCTCTGCTGAAACTACACCAGGAAGAGGAGCAGCAGCACCCGGCGAGTGCAGGGCGTTCTCGGGCTCTACAAAAGCCTCTCGTGCATGAGCTGGAGATCAGAGCAGCACAGGGATGTGCATGTGTGCATAGCAAGGCGAGGTGTAAATATCCTCCCAGTCAGATCATCTCTTGCACAACCCTCTGTCTCTGTGCAGCCCGGCAGACCTTTTGTTTTTATCTCCGCTGCTCCTCTCCAAGCATGCCTCCAGAGCAGAGCTTCGGAAGAGACGTTTCCTCCCACACTTCTCTCTGAAAACAGCTCTCTCCAAAAAGGGGCAGTTGCCAGCAGCATGGTGGGGTTGACAGCAATAAGGACATGGATTGAGCCGGTGGTCGCAGGTTCTCAAGTGGCCAGTGCCTTCTACGACACAGCACTGCTGCTGGTGGTGAAGAACTACTACAACCAGACCAACGCCACTGCTCCATCCCACGCACTGGAAGATGCTCAGCAGAAAGCTGTCTCTAATTTTTATATCATCTACAACCTAGTCCTAGGCCTGAGCCCACTGGTGTCAGCCTATGGCTTGTCCAAGCTGGGGGACAGGATACATTGGAAGATACCCATCTGCTTCCCTCTTCTTGGATACTTGGGCTCCAAAACTCTCCTGCTGCTCCTGATCCTGCTGGGCTGGCCAATTGAGGTGATGTATGGAGCTGCTGCCTTCAATGGGCTGACGGGTGGTTTCACCACACTCTGGGCAGGTGTCATGGCTCTGGGATCCCTGGGCTCCTCCGAGAGCAGGAGGTCTCTGCGGCTTATCATTATTGAGCTGGTGTATGGTCTCGCTGGCTTTATGGGAAGCATGGCATCTGGCTACCTCTTTGTTGGCTTCAGTGACCACTACCAAGAGGGCACTGTGCTGGTGGGCTGCAGCATCGCTTGCTATGCTTTCTGCCTCCTCTACAGCATTTTTGTTCTGACAGTCCCCAAGCCAGCAGCTTCCTGCCCAGCCAAACCCAAGAGTGCAGAGGAGGTGGGCAGCCAGCTACCTGCCCATAAAGAAGCAGCAGCAGCAGAAAGCAGTTCCCAGCCTTCAGAGAGCAGCAGCTCCACTCCAGTAACCCCCTCGAAACTCACCATCATCATGCTGTTTGGGGCAGCAATCCTCTACGACCTTGCCGTGGTTGGTGCAATGAACGTACTCCCACTCTTCTTGCTCAGGGAACCTTTAAGTTGGAATGCTGTGGAGATTGGCCACGGTAATGCTGCTGGGTACGTGATCTTCATCACCAGCTTCCTAGGGGTATTTGTGTTCTCTAAATACATGAGGGACATTACCATGATCATGATCGGAGTGACATCCTTCAGCGCTGGCATCCTCATCATGGCCTTCGTGCGGTGGACGTTCCTGTTCTACATCGGTGAGTTGAACGGCCACTTGCATGAGTGAGTGCACTCTGAGAAAGGGGCTGGGGTGTTTCAGTGTCAGGAGAAACTGTCAGTGTCGGGCTTCTGCTCTGCTTCACCACGAGTTTCAGAGCAGGGAGCTTGGCAGACTGTCACAGGAGCAATTCCCAAAAGGGCTTTGTTATCATTCCCCTCTCCCCACATCTCACTTCGTACCTCTTACATTTTGCACCCTACAATATGCAGAGGAGGCATACACTCCTGCCGTGGCTCAATTTAAGGCCGGTTGACTAGTAATTCATCACTTGATCATAGCCCAGATTTGATCAGGGGAACAATGCTCACGCTGTGGGGGACTGGGAATTGCTGCTGGCTACCTGTACTAGTCAGACCACACCACTGCATTAATGGGAAGCACTTGCTTCTTGTGAGATAAGGCTTAAGGCTACAACAGAAACAAATTGGCAAAGGTTTCCTATTAAGTGAACATCTTAAAATGTGATTTATTTTTGTTACTTTAAGGCATTTATGGTCGATGGGAAACTTAATAGTGAGACACTGGAGCTGCTTTAGCAACTAGAATATCATGGGAATGTAGTGTATAAATCTTACACTACGTATAAATGACCAAGGGACAGGTAACAATAGATAGGGCAGCATCCTGTGATGAAGGAAAGGCGAGTTTATTGTTGGGAGGTAGCCTCTGCAGAACACAGAAAACAAAACCCAAGAACCGCATCCGTTGTGGCAGTGAGATGGATGATTCATATCTGATAAAGAGAGTACTGTGGGTTGCATGGCTTTGAGGTTTTGATGCTGAAAGTGAGAAAAAGATCTAAGGGAAGTGGCCTGAAGCAATTTTTCTGTCTGCCCCTACAGGGAATGAGAAATTGAAAATCAAAAAAAGTTATTCTAAAGGGAGACAGTGGGATATTATTTTTGTGTACTAAGCCAAACACTGAGTGAAATTTGTAAGATATTTTGTTTGGTTAGGCAATCAGGCTGGGGAACAAAAGATAAAAAACAAAAAATAATAAATTGTTTGTTTAATATTAAGTCCATCATGAACACATTCTGCTACAAAGTATGCAGGACGCTTATTCCCTGCATTGCAGAAACAACTAAACATGGACCAAGTCTTCACTGAGGGTGGTTCTGCTGACAGGAAGGTAATTCCAGCTTCCTAAAAGTTTCTACACTAGAGAAAGCCTAAAATACAGCAAGTCCAAAGCGCTGAGACAGAGAACAGCTATAGTGTTATAAAAGTGGTGTTCCTGTCAAGGCCGTGTAGGATGGGATGCTCTCTCTGCTGGATAGACTTGAATCACTGGCCTCACTGTCTCAAAGGAGAGTGCTATATTCCATCTACACTTGAATTTCAGGGTGAGAACAAGAGACTACCGCTGGTTTGGGCAAAGTGCCTCTGCAAGTGGGAGCAATAGGTGGCTTATCCATCATCACTTGGATGCAGTGAGGACCTACACTCCTACCAAATATTTGTACTTCTTTCTGGTACTCAAAGGACAAGAAAAGGTGAATCCAAGGCCCTGCCCAAGCCAGAGGCACGTACTCTTCAAAAGCAGCGGTCATTGCGTTGGGAGACAAGGAGCAGGTACTGATGATAACCCATATTCATTGCATTGCAGCACGGGCAGTGATGCTCTTTGCCCTTATCCCCTTACCAACCATCAGGTCTGTGTTATCCAAGCATGTCGAAGGATCATCCTATGGTAAGTACTGTGGTTACCTTACCCATCAAAAACCCCTCAAATCCCTCCATTCAGCCTAAGGTATAAAGAAAAAAGTAAGTTATTGCTGTAATCTACGCTTTGCGTAACAAAACCAGAACAGTTGGTACCACAAGCGGGAAGGGAGGAGCAGAGAAACTTGCAGGACAAGATTGTCACATCCAAACTTCTTGTCCTTGGTTGCATCATCATTTATCCACAAAATTTTCAGCACATACTTCCAGAGATTATAATCAGCGTGCAGCTCAAAGGCAGGAAAAATATCTGAAGTGCTGCTCAAAAACACAGTGCTCCAGGGAAAACCAAGAGGAGCAAGATGTTCAGTTGAAGCACTGTGATAAGACCATTTATATTTGGCTTCTTTGACTTCCAGTTTTGGCAAGGATGTGTTTCTTTCACCTTTTTTCGTTTATGCTTTCTAAATATGTCTCCAGGTGTTACCTGGCAATTTGTTCCTGTCACACCATGATTTAGCTAACAAAGGATAACCTTTGCATAAAAATTGTCCCTTTTTGGTAAAAAGGAGCAGAGATTCTTTTCTACTAAAATTTGTATTAGAAAATAGTAAAATATGTATTTTACAACAGTGTATTGAAGGCTACCCTTTTTACCCCAATGAGCTGGATTTAGACACAACAGACAGGACTGGCCATGTATTCAAATAGCACCTCAGGTCCATGACTGCTCGTGCCTCCTCCAGACATGTTCCCACAGCCATCCTTTGCATCCTTTTCCCTTCTGCCATACAAACACAACACTGCTGTGTCACCAGTCCATTCCTACTCATTGTGCTCCTCAACATGGTCCGTAACAAACTCACCCACCTGCCATAAATAGTGCAGCTGACACCTCAAATTAGCTGTTAATATTAATCATACTGTTGTTTTTAACCTCTGCCACGAGCCATACAGGCTGCAGCCGATTACAGCGACAGACCACCTCTCAAGGAGGACCATGCAGCAGAGCAGCCCTCGCCTCTTGGCAGCAGCGTTGTCTCTTCAGGTGGTGGCCGCTGGACTGTGCGGCTGGAGAAGGCTGCCAGGACAGCAAGCTCAGCACACAACGGTGACCTTGCTCCCAGTCTGCACATCCGAGCAGGGCTGGGGTACTTCTCCTTCCCCTGCTTGCCATGGCAGAAACAGAAGAGTGCACTTCAGCAAAAAAGCTGTTCAAACTAGGATTCAATTTCTGTCTTTTCTCCACTCTAAATATCACACAAATCACACACACACCCCCATTTCAGGCATTATTTAACCTAGGGACCATCCTTCTGGTCTAGGGCAGAGGCAAAGTCTGACTAAAATCTCTCCTGTCCTGAAGATATTAGCCCAAGACTTTTCTATCTCCTATGCAAAGAAGCACTTATTGCCCAGTTTATCACAGCTACCTGTACACCTAGACTGTTTAAGCAGACAGCTTTTTTAGCAGGATCTTTTGTCCTATGCCTAAAAGAAGGAAAAGTAATTTAGTTCTGTTCCAGAAGAGCAGAAGATAAGAAGCCCTTTCCATCTAGTGCTTGTGAAGCAATGACCACATTGCTCTTCCATGCAGCGGTGATCCTGGATTTGGCAGGGAGGTACCAGAGCTGTTTTTTTCCTCCCTGGAATATAAAACCATATTCTTGTTTTACAGGTAAGGTGTTTGTCCTGCTGCAGTTGTCTTTAGTCACCACGGGAGTAGTGACATCTACAGTCTACAACAAGATCTATCAAAACACACTGAACTGGTACAGCGGCTTCTGTTTCATTTTGTCTTTTCTAGTTGGCTGCCTGAGTCTCCTCCCTTTAAGGTAAGGAATAGGAAGGGTTTTGTGCAAAAAGACACACTGTTTTCTCCATGATTCCTGATTCTAGGTCTAAAGTGTGTAATACAGATGGTAAAAATAAATAAATAAAATTGCATTTAAAAAGAAAAAAAATGGGAAAAGAGGAAAAAAAATCTTGCAGAAATGAGTAGGAGATTATATCAAGGAGATTCAAAGAATGAAACTTGCAAGTGATCTAGCCAATGTTTTTAATCTTTTCATTTAATGTAACATGAATTGCCTTAGAAGGAATATTTGGTAGAGTTTAAAAGCTGATAATCCCAGGAGACAAAGCCTTTGCACTAGTGCTTGATACTGCAAAAACAGTAGTAAGTAGAAGGAGGGAACGATCCTACACATCTCAAAAACATTTTTTAAGAAATCCATTACAGGTTACTTCCTCATTGTGATAGAAAAGATTAATCTGAGTCACCCTCAAGTATTCCTTTCCAAGAGAAACCATTACCACATAGTGAAGGAAACTGTTACTTTTCTGATCCAGTGAATTTGACCAACCGTACAGCTACAGAGTGACCAAGAGGTACAATTTCAAGAACAAGTTTTAAGCACAAAACCACTCTAATTTGAAGAGAGAAAGCTGAAACAGCATCTCCATCTACTCTGGAAGCATTTTTGGAAGGATCCCCCTCTAAATCTCACCTTGCCCATTGTCCTCCCCCCAAGACTCTCCAGCTCGCTGCAGTATGAAGTTAAAGTGAATTGTGAACATAGCAGTATTTAATCCCTGCGACAACAGTATTTTCAATCAGATACAAGGGAAGTACCGGATACACTAATGTCTGATCCCAAGCAAAATTCTTGTCAAGTTTTGCTGTAGTTTTTAAAAAAATAATAGTAGAAAGTCTAAATGCACTATGTATACTGACTTTAGTGTTATCACTTTGATAGGAAGAAAAGAAAAAGGAACACTAAGTAAATCTCCTAAACCATCAGCTCTGCCTCATCCACAGCTCCAAAGCCTTTCTGGGCTTGTGAACACATTTGACACCTGGTGTCCACAGGAGTAGAGTGTGGGGAAGGCTACTTCACAGTCATCATTCCCCTGGTTCTGCCTTCCTCCTCTCTCTTTCCAGACATGAGTAACTCATTTATTATGCAGAATCCTGCTGTTTAACAGCGAGTCATTGCTAGTTACTCAACTGCTTTTTAACATACACTCTCCACATAGAAGTTAGCACCATTAGCACAAAGATGGGAATTAGGACTTAAAGCCTGAAAGATGACAAATGGTGCTAATGTCATTGCTTGTACACAAGAGTAACTTACAGAGAGGCTGGCAGATCCTTGAGAGGAATCACAGGAGCACTCAGCCAGCTCCAGACACCCCAGCAAGGCTTAAGCTAAAGAACTGATAGGATAAAAGCAAACTGTAGTTTGAGAAAGTAGCTTGCTAGCTCTCTTGCAACCTGCCTTTTTATTGCTCTTTCCAGCATTGTGGCCATCAAACAACGTTCAACCACTGGCTCCCTTCAGATTCTGACCGAGTGACAGAGGATATTCCAGCTAAAGCATCTTTTGGTCTTTATCAACTCTACTCTCTGAGCTACCAAAGTGGAAGGTTTGCCAAACTTTAGTCCCCACAGTTACCATTACAGGAAGCACCGCATTTATGTTTCCACTCCACAGCATCTCAGCCACTGAGGTGACCCAGGACAAAGAGGTTTGCCTTGCTATTTCTGCAGTACATCATCTTGCAGAGTATATACACTGGCTATGGCACACCAGCAGTCTTCAGAGCATTTTGCTTTCCTTCTAGGCTGATCAGCAATAGCGCAGAGTGACCAGAACAGGGCAGAAATGAAAACAGCATTCCTAGACACATCATTCAGTGTGGAAGGGGAAAGCAGTGGATCAGTTTTGCATTAGTTCCTTCTGGTCTGTTCATTCAGAAACCTCGGGGCAGTTCTGTGACTTTGGCTGATGAAGCAGAGGTCCACAAGCTGCGTGCACACAGTCATCAGCAGGACACATCTGCTCTCCAAGTGCTACAGATGGGTCAGCCCAGCTGTTCAACATTATGTAGAAGACCACTAAATACAGAAATACCACCATTAAAAAAAAAATAATAAGATTAAGACACTTTTAGTAATCCCTGCAATAAAACACTCTTGAACAGATGTTTGTGCTCCTGATTTCTGGGAGACTGTCCCACTGTCACTGGACAGTGCTTTAACAGAGCTCATGGGAGGACACCCGTGACTTAAGAGCCAATACCAGCATTTTAGCTTATACCACTAGGATGTACTACTCTTGTAAAAGGTTAAGAACAGGTAAGTGCAGCACACTACTCCTGCAGGCTTCACAGAGGTGTCGGGACACAGGTAACAGTCACCTTGTTACTGCTGAAAGCCCTACCAAAAGGAACCTCGTACAATACAGCAACTGGCATGAGATGTCGTCAGCTAAATCATACATGATTCAAAAGACTGGCATGCCCCAGAGGGATCAGGGCTTAAATTATGTGTCTACTTACATGCTGATTGAATTAACAAGGATTAAGTAGCTTCCAAGCTCCTGGACTAAGTAAAGGCCAGTTAAAAGCCCTTCAGGAACTGAAACAATCAGGAAACAAATCAGGCAGCTTCAGTTTATGCCAGGGATGCAGCAAACAGAGGTTAATTACTCAGTATGCAACCCCTTATTCGGAGGAAGTTACTGCCAT
>NW_010314439.1:332-52590 GCF_000700745.2 Antrostomus carolinensis | reverse complement strand
AGCTCCAGGCTTCACTTTCAAGTAATACCAGATTTACTACAGCAACAGACAGATGACTTTCAGTCATCTAAAAGCAGCAGTGGAACAAGATTTTTAAGGGAAGAGTATTTCTGCAGTAAGGTAGCGAGCTGCCCGGCAAAGTGAGTGCACACATCATTTCAATGGTGAAAGCTGCAAAAAATGAAACGTTATATTCTAGGTAAAGGAGTCATCTTTTAATACATTTATTGGTCCATTCCATTAAATTAATTGAGGTAAACAAATGGTGCATTTTAAAAAAAATGTACACACTAATAGAGAATTACAAACAGTTTTACCTCAAAATGTTTTTCTCCATCAATACTAGTTCCATAGTAAACAATGCACAAAGTATATTTATACAGAGATATATGAAAGGGTATAGAAACATGCCAGCACCAGAAGGCAAGACAACATTTCATAGCCTGCGAGTCTGAACAAGAGCACAGTTGCCAGATTTGGTCAAGTGCAGGAAACAAAAACTTCCTTCCCATTTTTACATCATTTACTAACTACTTCACACAGAAACAAGTCTTTTCACAGCTTTCATTTCGGTTTTTAATGGTATGAACAGTGACTCTAGTTCTGGTGAGTGGGTTTACAGGGGTTGAAAGCAGAAGAGTCTGGGCAATGAGCCAGGACTGGTTTGGTCTCGAGTATGGACACCTTCAACAAGGAGGGGGATGAGAACCACCTCTGCTCACACCTGCACAGCCCAACTCTCCAAACCTTAAGGAGGGACAGAGGGATGTAGGCACAGAAGAAAAGACAACAAGGAAGGTGCTGCTTTATTTTCACATACTAAAGACAAAAGCCCTTTGGCTGTTTGCTATTGTAAGACTGTCCCTCTGCAACCCGTCTCCCCGTGCAGTGGGAATGTGGCACTGGCCCCAAGCCTGCTGCTAGATCTGAAGGTATGGATACATATCTCAGCAGCAGAATTCAGGAAATGGTTTAGTTTCAAAGCATGGAGTACTAAGGCCTTCAAAGTAGTCTAGGATAGTGACTAGCCTTTAACGTTTTAGCCTGCTTTTACATAAAGGTGATCTACTTTTGCCTTTTTGGACAACGCATTATTTTCTGCACAAGTAGCTATGTGACCTTAAAACTAGCCCAGTTCATTACCGAGGACTTGTACAAGTCAGATACCCCAACAAGACTCCAAAGTACTAAGCATAAAATTAAGCACTGCCATTTTATTTTGTACAATTGGTTGAACAGTACTCCCAAAAAGTTTAAAATGCAACATTCACACTGCCAGAAGGCAAGTTTATTCCTGTGATCCCCAGTTTCACTAAAAAAAAAAATAAAATAAAATAAAAAAAAAAAATCTGGCAATTAGTAGCAAGTTCCTACCTTAATAAAAGATCCCATTTTCCATATTAATTGGTTCTTGTAGTAAAAGTTAATATACCAAGGAAAAGACTGTTCTACCTTCAGAATTTAGGAAGGTTGAACATCTAATGAGCTAGTTCAGTCTATGTAATTTTACTCAGTGGTTATCAGCACCAGGATTTTTAAACAGTCTGCAATATTAATCATAGTTAAATTGTGCAAGTTTTAACAAAAGCATGGCTCCTGTTAAAACACTGAACAGTCCCCCAGTGGGTTGGGAAGGAAATCTTTAGTACCTTGGCATCTGCAGGACCGACACCTGAAGCAATACGCATCATGAACAGGCTGTGCAGAGCCACTGCTGCAGGGCTACCTCACAGTGCCTCCGCAGGACCCTCTCTGCAGATATTTCTTTCTACCACTTATCCCCCTACTCTATCCTAGCACAAGTCTCAGCACGACAAAAATCCAAGTAGACTTCAGTGAAGAATCCATAGTTTATTCTTTGATACAACTCGCATCAGAAGAGTTCATGTCTTTAGGGCTACACCTATTACCTTTTCATTTTTCAATGGATACCTGAAAAAGCCGTGATGTTTCAACATCCATGTTTATTGCAAGAGTCAGAACCTGGTAAGGATACATACAAACAATGCACGGTTCATTACCGTGAGCATGAAAAGAAGATCTCAGTGCTTGCTTTATTGTGCTGGTGCCAGTTCAGAGAAGAAACAAATATCCCAGAAATTACACAGAAGTAACCAGGACAGCAGTGAATTATGCAGCCTCTGAGATGGAACTTGGTCTGGCTATGAATTACAAGGAAACTTGGGCTAATTTAAAGACTGTTGAAGGACCCACACGTTACATAGGCTTGTAAAAAGTGTGCAACAACTTTTGATGTCATTGTAGTGCATGCGCAAAGGATGACCTGAAGTGACTGAACACTCAAGAAGTTACTCAAAGATGAAGCTCTTGCACTACTCCTGCTTCCTTTTACCAACATCTTTTACTTTCCACACTCTTTACATTTGGGCCATCCAACAGAGGGATTCCTATCCTGTCAGGATTATAGTATAACATGTCAGAGTTTCACTAACAGGTCAGATTGCAGCCTCCCACTAACAGTAGTTAAGTGCACTCTTTACATCTTACAAGAGTCTCCTGCTGTTTTGTAGTTCTCCTGTTTGGCATTGCTGCCCCAAACCTCCTCACGGTCAGGATCCTCCCCACACCCTTCTTACACTGCAGCAATTCTTGCAGAGGACTCCTCTTTTGAATGTTAATTTTTACTTCACTTAAGAGGTTTTGGTGTTCCAGAGCATATAAGAAATCCTTTTAGTGGCCACAACCTGAGGAACATCTTCCAGCCTCTCCTCCAAATCAACTTGCAGGTGCCACAGAGCCACATAGTCCAACAGGGAAGTGCAAAGCGTGCCTGCCTTTCAACAGCTTAGCCAGAAAGGCATTCGTCTGTAATCAAAACATGCTTTGGTTGAGGACTAGTTTAAAAAACATGTTGCAGAATCAGTGGCATCAGATTAAAGAAAACTTAAGCTGATCTTCATCAGCTCCAGCCTCAACAGTTACATGTTGATTTGAACTTAATTTGGTACTCCCCACTGTCCATTATGCTCCTCATGAATGGTTGTGATGTTAATTGCTAAATTCCCCAGAACCAACATCCACTTCAGTTTCATGTAAAACTGAAAGGGAACAGGAACTCAGGTGTTCTAAGGCATCAGACAAAACCTGCTCACCTGTAGGCACCTTTATCCTCATCTTTCACTTTTTTTTGGTAAGGTGAAGGGAAGACTGTCTAAATATTAATTCAAATTACATTTCACCTGACTCCCCGTGATGTTGCAGAGTCAACTACAAAATTTCATTTACCACACAGGAACCAGCTCAAAGAAAGCATGTTGATCTCTGTGGGAAACAAAAGACTGTAACCATGAAGGTCAGACTGTTAAACAGTATGTAAGTGCTTATTTTAGAAGGGAAAGATTGAGGAAAACAATTGGTTGCTGCTTCAAGATGATCCCCTTAAGCACTTCCCTTGCACAACAAGAGTAGTTGGTCATTCTGGACCCGACAGCAACTTAGAGAGTTCTCGCTTACACCAAGTAAGTGTACATTGATAAACTATGAGCTTAAACCAAAAAGTATAGTATGCTTAGTACCACAGAGTTGTCAATAGAGGCTGAGTCAGAAAGGAAGACCTCTTAAAATGTCTTAAACTTTATTTTTGCACCCAGAGAGCATCATCTCATTAGCCTGACAGCTACCACATTGCTGCAATAATATTGCTATAAAGCCACTAAGCTGAGGCTTCAGGTACACTGGTGTTTATGAAAGGGTAAAGTCCAAACCAGACTGGTACCTGGCAGGTCATCACAGCAGAACAGAGAGGTTGCACACACTCAATTACTGCTCAGATTCTTCAGAAGAATGTTCCTGGAGAGCAAGTAATCACTCGAGCAGTAAGCGCTCAGAGTTATTTATTCCCAAATTCTAATATTACACTGATATTAGCCCCAAATCCCCTCACTTAGGATGCTTAAAAAGGATTTAACTGCATGCTGTTAAACCAAGACTCCGGGATCCTGGGAATCACAGCAGCATTCCTAAGGCCATTAACACCAAGCAGGCATTTACTTGAGGTTGGACTGCAAGAGAAAGAGATAAAAAGGGACTTGCAGAAGCAGTTACATTTCTAAAGGCCAATAAAATCTACTAAGAAAATAGATCTGTACCAAAAGTAGTCTTAAAAGACTTGCCACATGGTTCAGTAGAGACAGGTATGAACACTGTGTACCTAACAGGATACTCATCTACCCCCACTAACCTGTTTAAGGCAAGTTTCACACACAATGGTGCTTGGTGTAAGCAAGCATTTGACATTTTTTGGCTTTTGGTTGCTGCAAAAAAACATGGGGAGAGAAACCAGAGTTCTACCTGTACTACAGTCAGCACCTTAAGTGACCAAGCTCAAAATGGCTCTAGTTCAGAAAAAAAAACATTTAAAGCATGGACCAAGAGAATTCTACCATGCAACTTCCAGAGCTAGGTTCAGAAAAAAATACACTAAAGACTCATACTTGCTTCCACCGTTCCCATAAACCTCAAGAGGCCACTGTTCAGCTCACTCCAGCAGCTAGGCTGATTTGGATCCCCACACCAGTCACAAGTACACTTCAGCCAACTGACTTTACTTCATAATCACCAAGGTAAACAAAGATACTCAGTATGAACCAACAGCATGCCACACTCACAAAACCACAGTTCATGCTTGCATCACAGGATATCTGCAGGTGGTGTTGGTATGTTCTGCTGAAGAATAGCCCAACTCCCACACAGAAAAGTCTCCAGAAACCATTTTATCCAGAGGAAGCATACAAGTGGTAGCAAACCAGAAAATTTTCATTTCCAGACCTTCCCTGTCCATCCAAAAAAAGCAATAAGGATTGGTTAGGAAGTACTGTATCATAGGAATAATCATCTTTTTTTTTTCTTTTTTTTTTTTTTTAGCAAACAAAACAGAATGGTAATAAAGATGTCATTTGGCACCTTGCAGTAGAGTTTTATTTTCATCTTTTTAGTGTTCCACTCATCAGTTCCTTCCAGACTAGAGAGGTAAGTTTTATCAAGATCCCCGTGCACTTTCACTATGAACCCCCAATCACTCCATAGGATAAAGAAGGAACCATTCAAGATAACTCAAAAAGATGAAACATACCCCAGTTTAAACACAGAAAGTGAGGGGAAAAAAAAATTCAGATAGTTTTCAGAGTGTCTGTTCCAGCTTAAGTGCAGCTGGCATTTCAGTTAGCTTGACAAAAGGAGTCCTTCATACAGTTCCAGTATGTCTAGTGGTACTGAGCGTAGAAGTGCTAGACTGTCCATGAAGGTACTTCTTATTTGGTCTCTGGCTTGTCTTGCAATAGTGGTATAATTGACTCCCACGCCGTAAGGCACTGAAGAAAGAAGTAAAGATTAAAAAAAATGGATTGTACACCAGTTCTTGTAACTTTTGACCAACCCTTACAGACCAAGAGAATGCAAGTTCAGAAGGGCTAGCTAGCTGGATCTTCATAGATTATTACAGAAGCAGGAGGAGAAACAATCTCAAACTGCAAAAAAGTGTTCAGAGAGAACAGCTGCAGTTTCCAAACAAAGATAATGAATTAAAGCTTTCCAAAGTCATCAGCTGGCCCAAGCCATTAAAAATCATCAGAATACCCAGGATTTCCAAATATCAAGCTAGATTCTTCTAAACTGAAGAACAACACAGTTTTCAGCTAGGCAGACAAACTGTTTCTAGTAGAAATTCACATCTTTGTGGTGTGACTGTGGGAGAGGGCTGATTTGCACACAATGGCAGCTGTTATAGACCTACCTCCAGCCAAACTTATTTGAAAATCCTATGCATTTAGGGAAGGTAGTTCAGAGACACAGCGTACTCCAGTACACCTCTGGGACTTGACTCCACTGCATGACGAAATGGTAGTGCGTGCTTGCTATAGTAAAATAAAAGAGGAGGCTAGCTTCTGGGTTATTAAAAAGTCACTCCAGGTTTTAGAGTAATTTCCCCAGACATGTATACTTACTCCAGTCCTTGTGATGTGTATCATTACTGTCTTTCAACCATGTACAGCCCAGAAGTTAAACTGGACAAATATAGACAGTGGAATACATATTATTAAACACTGGGAATGGGCAAACTCACCACCAGCTCTTATATCCACCAGTCACAGCTGTCAAGCATCTTCCTTCTAACCTTGCTGACTGTACTATGTCCTGGTTTTGCTAGGATAGAATTAGTTTTCTTCTTAGTAATTAGAATAGCTGTGTTTTAATTTCAGTGTAGAAGTTGTTATGAGAGGAATGCTGATAAAAGTACTAATGTTATTAGTTGCTGCTGGAGCTCTCCATGTTTGGCTGGTTCACAGCTGCATCAGGACTGGGAGGGAGAAGCGCAGTGAATAGCAAAACCTAAAACTGGTTCTGGATGTGCCAATGAAATATTCCAGATCATATCCCGTCATGTCAGTACATTAACCAGGGCTGACAGGAAATCAGGGATATTCTCTTGGGGATCGCTCAGTCTCTCTCTTCTGGGGTTTGGGGACTGCCTCAGCTCTGGGATCACTGGCTGGGACAGGCTGAGCATCTGTCAGTGGGTGGTGAGCAATAGCACTATACATCACTCGCTTGTATATTCTATTATTATTGTTGTTATCATTTATAATTTTATTTTAATTAGTAAATAGTTTTTATCTCAACTTGTGAGTTTCTTCGCCCTTTTCTTTCCAATTTTCTGTGCAGGAGGGAAGGAAGGTGAGGGAGCAGACTGTGTTTGGCTGCAAACTAAAAAGATGAAGCCAATCCACCACATACTGAAGGTGAATAGAGTATTTCTAGTTGTGTATCCTGAAGCAATTAGATGTTTTCCTATCAAAAAACTTCCTTGCTGCAGCTAAGAGTAAAACTAAGATGCAAAGATTTAGCCATCAATTGCAGGGGCACTGCTGGATGTTCAATGGAATCTTTAATCCCTCCCTCCACAGCAGTCTCAGAAGAGAGAAGAGACCAGGGTGAAGGAAGTTCTGTGTGACTAGTTATGAATACACTTACAAGACAGACACTGGAAGTGGGAAAGGAAGCGCGTATTAATATTGCATGCAGAGGTAACCTAGCACAGGAATAAGTTTGTAAAATAGATGTGTAAAAAGGCAATGGGCAAGAAGATGAAGTTGTCACCATGCATAAGCCTAGTAGGGTTTAATATATCAACCACTGCACTGGGCAGCGCTGACATGAAGAAACACTAGATTGGCAGCACATGCAGTTCAATGTCAAGGCCCTTTCACTTAAAAAAAAAAAATAATCTGAAACTGAATCTCAGGTACACATGCTCCAACTGAAAAAGAGCAGAGGTACCTGACTAGGTATTTCCAGGACTAGTGTATAAGGGACAGAACTATGCACAAGGGGACAGAGATTAAAATAATTTATGCATACCAGGTGTAGTCTATATATGGATCCATGGATGTACATTAACTCATGTAGTTTGGTTCATAAAAGGCAGAATCAAGAGATTTTCTAGTCTGGTAGTATTAGTAGAACACACAATTTTGGTCTTTTCTTTGCCACTACTACTACTACTTAGTAATTTGTTCAATTCAAGAATGCAATACAGACAAGCATCCAGGATGCAATGCTGTTAGAGGGCTGCTGTGCAAAGGGCATATGCTAGTCTCATGCAAATCACTTGAGCACAACCATCAACTCAAAAGATTACACTAAACTGCCAACAAGGAGCAGCTTCCACAGCACTAGAGAACTGATTTAGATGTCCAAGATTCTTTTCTTCAAGACAGTATCAAGATTTCCCGAAGAATTATCACCACCTCAGAGAAAAACAAACTACTCTTATTTGTGCCAATGCTCCACATACCTTCTCGTAGTACTGGATGTTTTTATCTGCCATCCCCATGAGTAGCTGCCTAAAGTCTTGTCTTTTGTTGTTCTGCCATCTCTCCATATCTGCTTTCAGGTCAGCATTGAAACACTCTACTCGGTCTTGACACTTCTCAACATCTGTGGGTACCTGCATCAAAAGAAACGAAGATTGATACCGTCACTCAGAGTGCTAGGTCGCTGAATTATCTCAAATCACACCGAGCAAAGCTACAGAGGAAAGGTCAACAGTCCAGTAGTTACCCTGAATAAACTCGGTTATGGCTGCAGGGAGAAAAGTCCCAGTTCCTATATTAGTAAGGAGACAGGATTGCTTAAATTGTTCTCTGCTGTTTAAGGTGGTGGGCAGTTGTGCTCATCCATCTCCATGCCAGATATGGAGGCAGGCTGAGGAATAGCTTGCTAGAGGCACAAGAAGGGGAAAGCCTTTTGGTGTAAGTGCTGGGTGACTAGGCTCAGTTCCTAATTCTCAAACTGAGCACCCTGACTACAGCTCCAGCACAAGCCTTTTCTCCTCCTTCCCATTTACAATTGCACCAGGCATTTCTTGATTCACACCAGCGTGTATGAAACAACAAACATTTAGTTTTGTCCAAAGAGCTGGATAAGAGACCTCAGTGTTGTCTCTCAACTTAGTATACAAATAGCAGTTATCAGCTATGGCTGCAGAATAGAATTCCTAAGCCTCTAGTTTCTAGCTTCTGCTTTTAGCCTTATAGGCTGCCTGAAAACACTGATTATCATCACTGTGGATTAGTTCATGGGCCTTTGGGCTCAACACTGGACATGTAATCACAAGTAAGCAATGGGAGAAACATTGAAAGACAGTCTATTGCAAGTCTAGGTAGAGATGTAAATGGGTTATGATAGCAGTCACCAGCTCCAGGTAGATACTCTTTAGGCCCAAGAAGCTGGTGTTCTTTGCTTACGTTTTAGCTAACAACATGTATACTGCCAGGCAATGTTTCTTCAAGCAGGAAATCCATTAACACCTTTCTCTCCCTTCTCCTTGTGCTACATGGTCCACACAGACTGGAAGCCTGTAAGCACAAGGCTAAAAGCCCATAACCTCAGAAAAGCCTTCCCTGAGCTCTAGCACCAACACGAGATGTGAACTTCTGCTCTGGAAGCTGTGAGTCGCAGAAAGGCAAAAGGCAGAATGAAGAACATTTGCAGAAGTTTGTAATGGCTCCTCTCATCCTTGGTACTTTCAGGAAATTCCCTTTTTCTTTGAGGGGCAAGAAGGAAGGAATAGGATGAACAGACGATATAAGAAGCTTTTAATGGGTAACAACACAGGAAGTTAGAGGTGTGCTACTACCTTGCAGTTGGGCAAGGTACACCATTTAGGCAGAAACAGATCAACTCTGGTTCACCAGGATGTGGATTAGGGACAATCCCTAAAGTAATCCATCAACTGATACTCAAGGTCCGACATCTGTTCTCCAATAAAGCTGTTCAAGACAGGAAGCACCTCCTTCATGCTCATGGGATTTGAGTACCCCTTTATTGACACAACTGGATTTACATTACAGGCAGCCTGGGGCTTCAGTAGCTACACACATTCCCCATCCGCTCACAGAACTGTATTTCTGGTTACAGAATCCACTCTGCTACAACTCCAGATATGAAGTTTTCTCATAGGCTTCAGACAAGAGCTACCAAGTCAGTGGCTATAAGGCTTAGAAGATGGTCCCCTCAAGACAAGTATGCCTTGTGTCATATTTATAAGTACTCTGCTATCTTAACAGGAAAGGCTAAGCTATCAAGACTCATGATGTCTGGAAGCAAAACCATGTCAAGATTTCACAATCCAGTTAAGTTAGTTTCTAAGCACTCACCAACTTCCTGGTTCTTCTGCCAGGATCTGAAACCACAATGAAACTATAAAAAAAAAAAAAAATCTCTTCTTTTTCACAGCCAGTTCTCCTGCATTTCAGGCTGAGAGGGCTGTACAAGTTTAGAGCTTCAGGGACAACCAGTGGTCAGCAAATGGGTCACACATGCTGTAATTAAGGAACAACAGCAATGAACTCCAGCTAAGTCTCCACAGGCATCAGGAATGCAGTATTTGCATATGCACCACTCCTGTTCAGGAGTGTAAATACCTTTCCTTACAAAGCTGCAGCTTCCCAGAGCAGAATCTGCAACTCAGTAGCTGAAAAAAATTTAAAGTTAATTAATAGCTTTTAAGCACTTTATAGGTTCAAGGTTAATGAAAAAAGAGATTATAGTTCTAACATCAAATCTGGATATAAATTGAAACATCAATTTTTATCTGCTTTTACAAGTGGAGATACTAAATATTAGCTAGCAACCAGAAACTAAGAAAGAAGACTGGGCTTTGGGGGAAGGTGCTACTTTCTTACTGGTGGCTGCTCTCAGCTACTTGAATGGCTCAAAAAAACCCCTAACCCCAAAACCAAGTGACTCAAACTACGATACACTCAAGAAAGTCCCATCGCTATTTTAGTGAGTCAATTTAAACTGAAAAGAGACGTATATGCAGGCAAGAACTGAGCATATATTCACGAGTCTGGTCACCTCATTACATTATATGGAAGTTCTGCACCTACATCTATTCTTCACATAATGCCTGAAGAGACCAGAGCCTAAGTATGCCTCACGTCTAGAATTTAGCACGGTCAAGTGCAGATAGCATTGCTTGCAACATAAGCATGCCCACTTTTAAAAAAAAATTCCTCTACAGCATCATTACCAAGTAACAAATGGTCCTGAAGCACAATCAATCCAGTGTTTATTAGGCAACTAATCTCTGTAAGTGACATTTCTGCCTTCATAGTCCCCCTTCTACTTCAAGTTCTGCACTGCCACATTTACTGTTCCCATAGATCACCACACTGCAAAGCCTTGAGGCAGAGAGAATAAATTAGGTCATCGAGGGTGGACTTCATTTTACCATAAGGAAACAATGCCTGCACTTCACTATGTTGCTTGGATTATTGCAAAACCAGTTCCAGCATGGGTCAGAAATGGGTAAGAAGCACTTCACCACTATACTTGTTAGAAACAGAAAGGCTGCAGATTCTGCGCTAATACTGTTACACTAGTGTTAAAAAACACCACACACACAGTGCTTCGGTGTAAACTTCATCAGTCTGAGCAGTATTTGCTGACAGACATTTACCGTAACCCTACACGTCTTCTGCATTTATAGGCCACCAAGTTCTGAGCTGATAATCTCAATGTGAGGATGAGCTAATGACACCGACAGAGCTTTGTGAAGCCAATCTGATTACGTGTACAGCGAGTCCCAGAATACCCTCCAGTGGAAGAGATTAACAAGTAGTGATAAACCCTCATTTCATGGTCCAAAAGGAAGCCTTTTTTTTTTTTTTTTTTTTTACATAATTTCTGACAAATCAGCTAAATACATCAAAAGGAACACAAGTGCCGTTTACTACATAACCCAGCTCATGATCCTCTGTCTGTGTTTAATTTCCAGTGAGTCATAGCTAGGGGACCTCACTGAATGCAAGATGTGCTGCTAGCCACAACTCTGGGCTACCAGCTCTTACAGATGAGGACATGCACTCCAGGTGGAAAGGATCCAAAAAACGCAAGCTAGCATCTAATGAACATGCAAGGAGTGCTATTAGTTCATTCAGTTTCATCTTGTGACCAACACAAAAGACTTTTGTTATGAAAAAAGGTACAAGGAGTTGCCAAAATATACACTTATACTCTGGAGAGGAGATGTAAGTATTCAAAAAATTCTTAAACAGCTATTTAAGTGCTGTGCTTTACACAATAATCCCAGTGAGAGGTGAGATACAAAAGCTTTTCACAGTAGACGAGAGATTAGCAAAGTTCAGCAGTTCCACTGCATTGAGATCTTGATAGAGTCAAATGCCTAAAAACCTCAACTGGCTTGCTGGATTTGCTAGATTTAGTTCCCTCTGTCCTACATGCAACTTGTTAGAATAACCGTTTATACAAAGCAACACTGAGGAATTAAGAGTACACAGAACACCAGCCAGCAGTAGGGCAGGCAAAAGACCAAAATACAAGAGCATCACACAGTACCTGTAAAGTCTGTGATAGACAAAAGACCAGAAAAACACCAGTTTGCATTTCTATGCTCTGTTCTCTTTAGCTTATTGATTAAAGACATTAAATGAACCTCCTGTAAGATTACTGTACAGTAATCCTAATACTGGGAAGTCATCCATTATTTATTAACACAAAAATGAAGGGGAACAAAAAAAACCCCAAGTAGAGGGAGGGAACAAAATCTGTTGTCATTGTTGGTTAAAGCTGTAGTGATTTAAGATGGAGCTCTTGCACACTGCTTCATGCAGAGAGCAGGTGGCAGCATAAGCACGCCAGCTGACAGCTTTGTTCTGCATCCAGCCCAGCCAAAACCTGTCACCCAGTGACATCTGCTGTGTCTGTTCAGCATCACACAGAAGACCTCCCCTAGCAGAACAGGCAAAACTGGGAGTCTTCCACAGTCAAAACAGGTGTCCTACAATACAGTTCAGCGATGCCAGGGCTAGGACCTCAACTCAGCTAGCTGACATACTGCTAAATCACCAAGGACTCCTCTACCACTGCTTCAGTCCCTGTCACTAAACGTTCCAAGTGACTGCTAGCTGTTGGTTCAAGTGTTACACAGGTCAGAGCCATCCTGCTCTGAATGGTGGGAGATCAGTAAGTTGCTAGACAGGTTATATATGTTCATACCTAGGTCTTATTTCATACCAGTTTGCTAACGACAAACTTCTGTTCTGCCAGAACAGAGGGTTTACGTTTAAAATGAGGGTTTATCATATCTTTGCTTACACTGCAAAGAAGCCACCAGACCCAGACAATTTAAGGTCTGTTTCTCCATTCTTCTCAGGAAGTAAGTGCAAGCTGGTTTTATAGAGTAGTTTTAAGTGCTAACCTTTGGACGGTCTTCTTTTTTCAAGGCTACTGCTTCCAGTTTTGCTTCATATTCTGCTTGAACTTGGTCTCTCTTCTTCAACACATTCTACAGGCAAGAGAAAAGACAGCTGTGAGAGGGATCCCCTTGTTCCTTCCCTCCCCAGCCTGCTAGAAACTGCAGAGTGATGTAGATTAACTGCTAATTCAGTTCTAAGTCAGACTTTCAGACTTACTTGATCCTATTTTACAGTATTTAGGGAGTAGCTTTTAAAAACAAAGAGCAGTTGCTCTCCAGCAGCTGCTGTGGTCAGATAAAATTCAACTTTTGGACAAGCTGGAGGCATGCAAGATAGAAGCTGTCATGTAACCACAAATATAACCCTGACTAAGTAAATTCAATTCATCAGTTGACCTATTATTAGCATGAAAAGGATATAAACAAAAGCATGAAAGCTGTCAAGGACTAGTGCAAAGCTTTTGATACTCTCAAGCAGCAGACAGAGAACAGTGTGGGCTAAGAGACAGGAAGGCCACTTCAGAAGGTACTACACCTCCCTTCTCACTTGCAAAGACTCCTCAAGCAAGCTGTTACATTCTTGTGTTAGAACAAAATCTTTGGTTTTAGATCACTTTGTGGGGTTTGGTTGTTGGTTCAATTAAAAAAAAAAATTATGAAAAGCACAAGTTACATGAAAAGCACTGAGTTGCTTGAGCGAGCTACACAAGCAGTAAAATATTTTAATGACAAAACAGAGAGCAAAAGACGCTGCCCTTATCTTGTAGTACATCCACAAGCCAAGATCTCCATGGAAGTTATACTACAATTTTACAATTTAAAAAACAACCAGAGAAGTTAGTCTTTTTAAGAATATATCACTAAAAAATAAGCAGTTCTGTGTCTGCAAGAGTAGGCAAATTGCTTCTTCAGTCTTCACAAGGAAACAACAAGTAATTTTTTATAACTCAGTTGATGTAAATTTATTACTAAAAAATGCTCAGAGGGAAGTTGGCCAGCACTCACTGCAGAGGCACCTGTAAATTTGAACTTCTCTTGCAACCAGCTTGGCCAGTTCATGCTTCAAGTCTCCCATTCTGCCACCCAGAAGGAATTACCCCATTGAGGCAAAAGGAGGTAACTAGTCATTTTAAGAGTTTCAGACAAGGCTAATGAAGCAGGACTAGTATGTGCACTGCTGCATACTAGTTTATGTTTAAAAGAGTAGCTCTCAGACCTCTAAGATCTAGTCTAGCCAAGATCTGTTTCCTAATTAAAGATTGTATCTACTAATTACCGTTTTCCTCCTCCTCCCTCTTAAGCCAACGGAAGGTCACCAATGCAGTTGCTCTAGAGTAGAGATAGGAGGTGTTGCAATCAATATTCTTACAAACCTCAGTCCATGATAAGTGGGAATGGCACCCCATCCACAAAGCTGCTAGTGGTTTAGGGAAAAAAAGGGGGGGGGGGCGGGGTAGAACTGAAAAATTCACCTTCAATGGCTTAACCCTCCCTTTTGTCCCCAAAGGATGCAAGCAAGCATGCCACTGGTTGTGTTTGCTTGAAAAATCACAACGTTCCCTTTCCTTTTGGAATCTAAGCAACGATGTGGAATAGCCCTTAAGTGACTGAGGTTACCTATGCAACAAAAGCCTGAGAGATTTAACAGGTATTTCTACTTTCTATTGCCTCTTGAACCTGAGTCAACTGAAATTTCTTCTCAGAAAAGCAAGTGTCCAGCAATTGCAATGAGCCTTTAGGAGCCTGGTGTTAGTACAGTAAGCTGGATCTGTACCAGCAGTAGCCAATGATTAACAGGTATTGGCAGATGAGATACAAAGGGCAGATGTCTTATTTCTCCTTAAGTGCTCAAGTCCATCCACTGTGGACCATTAACAATATGCTTCAGAATACAGCTTTAAATATCCATTAATGGCTGACCTGTAAGTGATGAGAAAAATATGGCCTTCCCCTTCTCTTGTCCCATACGGGAAAGAAAGTGTTTCCTCTGGCACCTCCAGGCAATCTCTTCTGAGCTGTAGATCAATGCATTAATGCTTCAGCAGCTCCTCCTAAAAGCTCTGTAACAAGTATTCCCAGACTTACCACAGCCCACACAATACTTCCACTAGTTAAAGGCCTCACTTACAGAGAAAAAAATTAAAAAAATTAAAAAAAAAAAGTTGGAAGAAACCAATACCAAACAGAAAAAACTTGTACACCACATTTCAGTTATTTGGGGGCAGAACTAAACCACTGGACCCTGTACAAGCAAGACTTAGCTTGTTTTCAGTGAGGCAGGTCCTTCTCCATTTTGAATTTAGATTAAACATTTCACCTCATCCTTTATCTCTGAAGAAATTTCAGAAGTTTACCATCAGTCTCCTTTCTCAAATTGCAATCCTGTGCCATTTGCACATCACATAGCTTCCTACTACGACTAGACCTCACAAGAGGATCCTTATTTACTGCATGCCTTTATAGAGACACTTAGCTATTCCTATGGTGCTTGCTTTAAACATGCATTAAAAATAATGTCCAAGCACACAGCTGAGGATCACATTATCTGATAAGCCTTTCTGGTAGTGTTAATAATACAGAGTTCATATAACATTTCAATATCAGCAGTGAATTATGCGGAGTGCAGTTCATCCTCTGCACTTGCCTCCCTGGGAAACACCAGCATACTGCAAAAAATGTGGTAACACACATTTACTGACAAGGGCCTTGCTGCACCAGGATTCAAGACACTGTCTGGCCATCTCATACATGGCCTGTGTTTCAGAAAAGGTCTCTCTCAGACACTACCAGCTCACATTTTAACTCAAGCCCACAATGCCAGCCTCTCCCTACTTCTGCAGATCTTTCAAACAAACTCAGAGATGGGGCTTCCCTGGAGTCAAACAATATTTGTTTCAACCAGAACTACTGGGCTTTGCCCCAGCATGTGCAGTTGCCTCAGGCTAGCATAAGAGTGCTCTGGAAGACACTAAGGTTAACTTTCATCTCTAAAAAAGTGAAGATAACCTGGCAGTTCTTACTCTAGGGGATATTCACCCAGCTAGAGACTGCTTTACAAATCAAGTTCCCATACCTACACCTGGGATACAGTGTGCAACAGAGAAAGCCATCAAGGTTGCACTGAACTCCTAGTACCTAAAACTTACCTTCCATCAAGTACTCTGTCCAAAAGCTGTCCTCTGAAAGACCAAAACAGACTTTAATTTCACAAGCAGGCCTCATAGCTGATGAAGAGGACAGCACTGCTAGTGAAGAGGATAGTCCTTTCAGCAGAAAGCCTCCTGCACTCCAAGAGTAGCCTCCTTTATAATTACTTGGTTTTATGGAGTCTGGAAAGACAGTTCTGTAGCTGCTTACTGCAGAAATAGCAACAGACTGATATCTCCTAGCATAAGAAAGCTGCACTTTGTACGACCTGAGAGATTTCAGGTTTGGAATTTGGGAAGGAAGGAAAATAGGAACAGTCTGCCTTGGTTAGCAATAGTTTTAAGTCTCGCTTTTCAAACAGAGTAAAGCTAATGAGATGCTTAAATTGGACACTAAGCAGCATAATCCTGATTTGCTATTAACTGCTGTTTTGCAATTGTGGTTTCTAGATCCAACCAGTTCCAAAGCACCAACACAATGAATATGTTCAGTACCATAGAATACCTGCCAGGAAGAGTGAAACCTTTAGCGCACTAGAAAGCCAAGTCAACAGTCTAAAAATTAAGCTAAAAAGCAAGGGTTTCTTCAGCTGAAGAGGTACTTCGAGCAGTTAAACACCACTTACCACAGGGAGGGAGGCATTAAAGAGTTGCAGTTAAGCTACCTGTTGGCTTGGAGACTGCACTTAGGGTCCTTGCCACCATCTGACAAGAGTCCTTTTAGAATGGGGCTGTCTCCAAGCCAACAGGTAGCCTAGCTGCAAGTCATTAATGCTGCTCTCCCTGCGGTAAGTGGTGTTTAACTGCCTGAAGTACCTCTTCAGCTGAAGAAACACTTGCTTTTTAGCTTAAAAATTTTTTTTCACCTGCTATATTTGTGAAAAGCACCTTTCACAACTCAGCTTGCCACTTCATATGCCACCTCCAGTAGGCCGTGGCATTTGTAGCATCAAAAGCCAGATGTTCTGAGTTAAAAGCTTTAACCACTACCCTCATGCTCTGTTTATTCATAAGTATGCACACACCCCACTTCCTATAGAATAAGGGTAGGTCTGAAGCCCCTGGGTCAAGGCTTCCAGCTACAGATCAGGGTGTTCCACCAACACTTGGGTGTTAACAGTCCTGGAAAGAAAACGTCCCTCGTTTATGCTGGGGTCAATTCCAATACAAAAGCAAAGAATATACTCAGAGAATTAATATAAAGCCTTCTGCAAGAATACTTGAGCCATGCAAGACAGGATCCATACAACTAGACATCTGAAGCTGGGAAAAGAAATCTGCAAGTGTTTCAGTTCTCAGTTTGAGAAGGATAGGAGGACTACGATTAAGATGGAGGACTACCATGTTCAGACTGTAGGTTTTACAACAGCCTATAAGATCTCTAAAGCAGTACATACCATAGCCTTGAAACAGGCTCAGATCCCTCAGAAGGAATTTGTCTGTTAGTACCCTATAGTGTGTACCACATACTGTGCCATTGGCATGTGGTAAAAAGCTCTAACAGCAGAACTAGAGTTCTTGGTTTCAGTTTCCAGTCACTTAACTCAGTAATTCTCTTCTCCATGCAATGAGATTGACTACCAATGCTCCTTAACTTCAACAGCATAAAAACTGCATTGAAGTAGCTTGTATTACTTCCACAAAAGCAGTCAGGTATCAAGTTCTTAGAGAGATTAAGAGTCACAGAGCAACATCTTTAAGCAGTTATTTGGTATGCAGAACTTAACAGAATTTCACAAGACACATATCCTGCCTAGTATGGGGATGAGAGAGAAAACAGTCTCTGTCATCTGGAGAAGTGGTTCTAAAAGGAGTCACCCAGCCCTGCTACAAAGTGACAGAAGCTGCTAACGCTACCTTTTCTGCAGGGCCAGGCACTGACCCCGTAGTGAAGAGCTGAGCCATGGCTGACTTCATGACTTCATGACTGACTTCAACAATTCAAACAGAAGAGTTTAGGCAGCCACAGGATGGTTCCTACAGAGTACTACCTGCCCCTCTCATGAAGGAGCAACTCTTCAACACTTTGTGTGCATCATAGCATTACTGACCTTAGCTTGACTGAATAACACAGCAGATAGATAATGCCACCCATGCATTACCCTGCTACTAAACATACCTAGTTTTGTTTTGATTATGAAAACATCCTCCTACTTAATGCATTATTTACTTCCTTGCTTTTTCCACCACCAACCCTTCTTGCTGTTGGAAAGAATGAACGCATTGATGGATCATTCCATACAAAGACAATGACAGTATCTCCTGCCACCAAGTTCTCTTTACCTTCATTGACTCAGAGTACAATATATATTCCCTAAGCACAGGCAGGAAGTCTTCTGTCATATCTTCACTGAGTTCTTCAAGAGCTGTACAGCAGTTCCCAATACAGGCAGATACCCCTTCCAGTGGCTCTGATAGCTCAACCTCCAGCCCTCCCCAGGTTGAATAAACAGGTCCATATTCTCGTAGTTCCACCAAGTATTCTGCAAGAGGCAGATGGAAAAGTAAATTAACAGAGTAAGAACAAGGCACAAGGATATGCAAACATTCACACCAAACAGGAGAAACTACGCACTAAGCTTAGCAAACATTAACTGCCCCAGGAATCACATCTCATGTTGAAACTTAACAGACAGAGCTCTATGGCTGCAGACGTGACGGGCCCAAGTTGCCTCCTGCTTAACTGACCATTCTGACAAGCTTCCAGTACAAAGACACTTGCATCTGTGCAGTAGTCAAAGTAATTTTTTTCAGGCATATATAAAACTTAGTTCTGCTAAGACAGGCCTGTAAAGGTTATCTTCATCTAGGAATTCCATCTGTACTCCTCCAGATGGAATATACAGGTTTTCCCCCCCTCCCCAAAAGTCTTTCCAAAAATAACTCCAGTAAGAAAGTAGGTGTAACAACAAAAGCAAATTTAAAAAATAATTGGAGTTGAGTTAAGATAAGATACCGTGTTAGGCTTTGGGACTGCTTTAAATCTACAAGAGGCATTAGATTTTACTCTGTGTGCAGCTCCTTACAGCCTGGAATCAGTGATGCAAGTTGTCTTGGTCATACCATCAACGAGCACAAGAGATAGAGCACTCAGATGTGAAGTATTATGATGGAGCACCTTGTGTCCTTACCCAACTGTTCCTTGATAATCCGTTGTGCTATTCTGTCAATGGTACCAAGCTTTAGGGAGAACGTGTCTAGATACTCCCCAATGGCTGCAAACTCCAGTGGCCGACTTCTTAATTTGTAGCCTCCTGTGACATATTTGACAGATTCCCCCATCTTTGACAGCAATGCCATTCCTTGCTTTTTGTAGGCATTAAGATCCTAGGAAGTTAAAAAAAAACAACCAAAACCAAACAAAACCCAGTTTAGAAATATTTCACTTGCATGTTGGAAGATCAATACAGTGAAGGATACTTTCCAGTCAGGATCAAATCTTATGAAAGCAAGAGATTACATGTGACATGCAGCTCTGGACAAAGCCTCACTTGGTACAAGTTGTACAGCTGAGCACAGTTTCAAGACTACCTCTAGATGGAGATAAACTATCCAGGATATTATAAATAAGTAGTCCACCTTTGCACATGGCCAGACTTTCCCATGTTCTTGTACTATCACTAAGGAAGTAGTGATATTAACAGCTCTGTTACCACTAATGCTGTTCATGCCATTCATCCACACATACTTTGAAGTCATAGCCTACATTATCAGCATTATGCAAATACACCAGCTGGCTCTGATGACCTCGTACAGAGCTATATATTGCATGCCTATCTGGTCCGCAGCTTCCACACAGCAGTTGTGTGGTCAGACAGGAGGCAGGGGAAGACTGTGTGCAGAAAAAGCATAGCACGGGTTGACTAGCACGGCTCTTCTGCAAGACAGACTGCAGCTCAGGCTGGGTCAGATGTTGCCTGCAGAGAAAGCTTAAACTTCCTCACCAATGCTTTACATTTTTGCATAAATCAGCATTCAGACAATCTATATTGACACAGTTGTTTACCTACAATCTTCAGTGGATTCCACCTTGACAGCACATCAGAAAAAAAAAAAAAAATTTTATTTAGGCAAAACGCATCCATTTTGCATTTTGCTCCTTACAGCAGGGGTCACTATTCAACATCCCAAAACAGCTTAAGAGCTATAACTAGGTTGCAGCCTGAGGAAGAGATGTTTTCAAACCAGCTAGACCTGTAGAGGTCAATAACCAAGACATGGTATTACAGACTAGACTAAAAGCTTAAGTGTTCTTTAAAAAAAATACAACAGCCATCTTCAAAACATGTAGTGTGGTATTCTTTCCAAGTACTTCTACATATGTCAGATGTAAGTCAGATTGAGAGAATCTGACATCTTAGCAGCTACTATAATTTTGAATTACATCTGCATTTAAAAGCAGTGGTTCCTTGACTCTTGCATTCCACCTCTCCTAAGTACTACCTGCAAGCAGGCATCAGAAAAAGACCCTTAACTCAAAATTATTCACTCACTCACTCTCTCGAGCATTCAGGTGTGTTACTGGTCCAAACAGGGAACTTTAAGAAAGGCTGGTTTCTCTCTTTCAGCCACGAGGTGGGTGGTCTCCTGACCTTCTGCATTATCTAAATTCTGAAGTCCTAGCACACTGAATGGAAACATCACTACTGCAATACAGCAAGTTCCAACACTAGAGGCAGGCAGAAGGACACATGTCCTTTTCCCTATGCCTCCCTGAATGCTCAGTATTCTCAAGGCAAGCCCTGCCCAGGACTGAGGATTCCATTCATTTTACAGGGTAGAAGAAGACAAATAAGCAGCTAAGAAAGTTGCATCATGTTTTGACAGCTGAAAAGTGGAACAAAACTATCTGACATTTAACTATCAAGGCACTACGCAAATTCTGCCTTTCTGGCTTGTTTCATCAGTGAAGTTCACCATGGAGAGGAAATAAAAGGGAACTGGAGATGGAGTGTCACATTACCAGCAAGCAGAGCACAAGCCTGAAGTAAGCTCAAATTAGGTGTCACATTTGAGTGAGCTAGCATAATGTGACATTGCAAAGACATGCTTTTACAGCTCTCCTTACTTATCAGGTCAATCCCAAGCATGACTGTAGGTCCTCCTAGTCTTATTTAAAATGCAGGTCAAAAAACAGCCACAGAAAATTGCACTGTTGCTGGATGAGGCACGCAGAAGATAAGCATGAAGTTGTTGACCAAGAACAAAAGAGAATGAGGTCTTCACGCTTAGTTTTGAGGGCAGCAAACACAAGCAGTATAGAAGGCACAGACAACAAAAAAAGTCAAGAAATTAGCAAGCTTTTGTGCAAGAGATCTCTCTGCTTTCCCCACTTCCCTCCTTCCCAAAAGAGGATTTTACAAAATTTACAAAAACAAGAAGTTTTCTAAATTCCAAACCTCTCTTGCATCAGAGGAGTATGTTCTAGACACGAGGATACAAAACAAGCAGGTCTGGAGAACTGAATTAGTAAATCTGCAGAGCACCTCTCCCTTCAAGCAAAGGGAACCCATACGGTTGTCACACACATGAGTCTGTCACACAAAACATTGAGGGTCCCCAGTAACCCTCTGGTATTTTAGGGGAAGTTCGGACCTGCACATGTCATTTTATTAATGCATTTTTACCTTCATTGCAACAGACTGCAAAGGTACCTGTTCTGTCGTCCCTGTCAATAACTATGTTTAGAAGTTACTGGCTTACCTTGGCTGTGAGAAAAACGTTGAAGTGCTCATTAAAAGAAAGCACCGGGTGATCAGTTATCCTCTTCAAGAATTTGTCTAATGCTTTCCTCCTTGTCTCCACAAACTCTTCAGAAAAGCGATCAACAACACCCTTCACGACAAATTTCTCAGGAAGAGGCTGTCAGAGACAAGCAAAACGCACCAAAAACTTGCTTCTGCTATTTGGAAACATATAAAGCAATCAAACCCCAAGTTTTAACAGGAACTGAAATGTTATGTTTGCTAACGGGAACCATACATTAGATAGGATGCAAGCTATGCTCTGAATTACCCTTTATCTGGTCTGGTCTAATGCTGGCAATTCTACTAAGTGGCTTCAGCTGAGAGCCCACCAGTGAAGCCCAGACAGTTTACAACTCACACTAAGTACTTGTAGTATAGCTTAGCGTGCTCCTCCCTGCTGCTATCTATGTTCAAGCTCCAGCTCTAAAGGAGATGCCATCGGAGTCACACACTATTCACTACAGCAATGTGCACGCACACACCCGCTATGTTGAAGCAAGGCTGCTCAGTCCAAGGAAACTCAGAAAATTTAACAGTTCTATTTTTCCCCCTTGCTTTCTGAACAATTTAGAGCTCCTGGGCAGGGCCCTTCTATGGAAGGCTGATAGTCTTGGTGATAGCACCACACTGAGCAAAGACAGACGAGCAGGCTTGACACAGCAAATAGCCAAGTAGTCCAGGATGAAGCCTTCCTGAAGCACTTGCATGCTGGGTCATCATCATAGCCAGCATTCCCAAGCACGTTCGTGTAAGTGACAAAGGTCTGCCAACTTATCTACTCTTCTATCTTACTCCTATTTCAACTTCACCAGTTCATCTCTGCAGTTCAGCTTAAGCCTGACATGTAAACTAAAGTCTCCCTCCAGACTTGCTAGTTCTGCAGTCCCTCCTGTTACACTTAGACTCCAGACAAAGTACCACTTCAGAAGGAAGATAACTTAAAGCTCCAGCATGGTTAGTCTCAGCTCTGCCAGTAGATCTGCTTTTGTTCTCTCCGCACAGCAGCGACTCTAAGATTAATAAGTTTTAAAATTGTTCTTTGCACTTCACTCTTACAAAACAGGCTGCCCAGACAGATTATCTGCTTACTCTTAGGCTAGCAATGACAACCATTTCCACCCCATTCAGGAATCGGGATTCTCCTCTGCAAAGAGTCTTTGTCACCTCAAATCTGACAAAAGTAATTAAAAGAAAAAAAAAAAATGTGTAATTGTGTATGCATAAGCCTTTCCCACCGTACCCTAGCTGATGTGGGATACACATGAATATTGTACCTCCTAAAAAAACCCAGCCAGCAGGACTTATCTGCAACTCAGCTACTTTATGACCACTGTATTTGGTTCTTATAATTTAAGGCTTATCTTATTATGCTTTGCGTTCAGATCAGTCATTCCAGTTAAACCATTGTAAGGTACACTCTAATTAGACTTCTTTAGAAGAACAATGCTTAGTGCACTAGTCTTCAGGGAGGAATAAACTCTCTTCCCTTGCTTTGTAAACTTCAGCTGGGACTGTGTATTTTCTGAAGATGCTACCTCAGCATCATATATGCAGGAGGAAAAGGATAAGCTAGAAGACTGGTTTAAAGAACCCTAGTTCAACCAAACATATGCAATATAATCACTAAAGTTTGAGCATTTGAGATCTACAAAAGGGTGCACCTCTATTACAGTTCAACTCAGTTTTAGCTATAGCAGTAGTTATAGTCCTTTACATTTTAGACCTTTTAAGGTCCATCCCAAGTAGTCAGTACATGCAGCTAGCAAGCGATACCCTGCTTTAGGTGTGTGTAACTCATCTACTTTATAGTCTTCAAGCTTAAGAGTCCACTTTTTCCCTGCTGTGACACGTAAGCAGAGTTCACTGCAGTCAGAAATGGCTTCAAGTATCCAAACATCACTATCCAAAGACATGATCCTTGGCCATATTAGGCTTATCTTTCCAGTCTGGAAACAGATCTAAGAGCACCTCTACTGTTGTTTGAAAGAACAGGTTAGAGTAAGTCTCAGATCATTAAAAAAAAAAAAAAAAAAAAAAAAAGTAAAAATCAGTAAGCAAAGAGATGAAGAGGAACCCATATTCAATTTAGTTTGGGCTCCTAAGTGTAGGCTATCATGACTTGCTGCACTGACAAAACACATCATTAGTTACAAGAAGATTTTGGGCAGAATGACTACGCTGAAATTAGGAAGACAACCCCCTTCCAGTATTTTGTTAGACAGAAGGCCTACAGGGATTGCAGTATCTCCAGTTACAGATACTCTTAGATTGGCTTGACACTTCCTTTCAGAATACACTTGAGTCACAGTGCACCCGAAACTGCCTTTAGCTTCTATTGCCCATCTACTTCTAGGCAATAAATACATAAAGCACTCAGCAATATTCCCTCTGTACCACTGCACGGAAGAGATTAATAGGAAATTCCGTAACTGCGAATTTGTGCATAGATCAATAGAAGAGGGCAGTGCATACTTATGCTTCCAGATTTTATAGAAGAGAGGTACTTAAAGAGATTGCCTCGTTCTGCAGCTGGTTTTATGTCCAGTATTAGAGCCATTTGTGCCAAATTTGCCATTCTGTGTGCAACGAATTCCAGGTCACAGCAAAGCAGCTTGATTCCCTAGCTGTGACGCACCTTCTGCTACTAGACTATAATTTACTGCCTTGCAGCCTTCAGGCAGGACTGGCAGCCTGTTAGTAGACTCAAGAATCTGCAGAAGCTTAACCTCGATAGTTCCAGCTGTTCAGAGAACAGGGAGGGAGAAAAGAGGGTCTGGGCAGCTAACACATTAATCTCATGTTTCCACCTTACCCCAGCAAGGTCACTCTCTCTCTTCTCTTCTTCCTACCCCTCAGTAAACATATTTGCTGCCAGTTAGTGCTGTCACATGGTTTTGTGAAGTATTTCTTATCTTTGAGAGACTGAGTTATTATTCCACTTGGAGGCAAGTCCTAGAGAAATTAAATAGCTCTCTACCCTGGAACAACCTAACTTGAATACTTCTCACATCGCCCAGTCCTTGCTGAGGAAGGGAGGGAGAGTGTAGAAACTTATCCCCCACCTCAGATGGGCAAGCTAAGTCATGCCAGCAGTATTGATATTTCTCAACAATTCACCTCTTACAGGCCTTTTTTAATTTCTTTGTTCAGAAGAGCTGATGGTGGTGATCTCACAGGCTTCCTACCTTTTCACATCTTCTACAGCATGAAAAACAGACTGCTGAAGACTAGTAACAACCTCTTCAGATCAGATAAGGTGGTCAGACTGCCAGCTTCAGCGACATGAAGGGTTGCAGTAGTTTAGCTAATCTTATTAGCTAAACTAACTCCTACTGAGGGCAGGCAATAGGTACCAAGCCACAGGCTAAGATTTTTAAGTCTGTGCTATTAAATTTTAGTGCAAATAGTTTTAAAATGGTCTTTAAAATCACTCAAAAGCCTACCTTGAAAACTGACTGCAACTAAGACTTGAAGTATCTGTGTGGCTTTTCATAAGCTTCAAATACTCAGAAATCTAGATGTAATAAGTAAGCAAACAGATGAAGTATATTCCATTTATGCCACAACAAATGTAGTCACTGCTTATATTGCCCTACAGGAGGCCACCAAATCTCACCTCTCAGGTGTGCCACCAAAGAAAGTCTAAGCTTCATAATCACTCAAGAATGGAAAGCTCTTCCCAATCCACCAGAAGAGAATTAAGTACCATATTTATATCTAAAGAGACATTATCACCGAAATATCACCCTTGGCAGACAGATACAGAACTGTCCTTAATATCAGATTCTTGCTTACTACCTACGGGAATGAGATGCGTTGGCTGAGACTCTTCCAGCTTGTTTCTCAACCAGTCGAAGTCTTGGTACCGCCGACGGACAGAATACTCTGGCAAATCAAACTCTGCTCGCGTGGTCTGGAAAAGAAGAACACAATACACCAAAATCTCTCACTTCAGAGCTTAGCAGCAAACGCAGTACAGCCATCGCTGGCAAGGGTGAGGCCAGACAAGCATTGCATGGCGACTCATTCCCAAAATCAGGTTTGCAGCAGCATGAGAGAAAGGTCCTCTGGCTGTTCCAGCAGTAGGAAAGCCAGCAACAAGAAAAACTATTACTTGGAGCTGATGCGTTCTTAAGATCTATTTGTACTTCACTACATGTTCTGCTCAGATAAACTTTATGGGAAGAGTCTGTGGAGAGGAGAGTACTGTGCACCATGTTAATCTCTTTGGCAGTTACAAGTTTGTGGGGAAGACTATAAGAAATCTTCATTCCATGATGAGACTATTTTAGCCATTGAGAATTAAAAGCAAAGATTATTTAATGACTTGTTTATTCTATGAGGTGCATTAAGTGTGGGTGAAAAAATGTTTCACCAGTGCCCCATAAGTGACAGGCTTATGACACTCCTTCAAGGCTAAAAGGTTAGAACGTAACCCATTGCTAGGTTTGCCAAAAGACTGTTTTTGTTTAGTTCTGAGAGGAATAAATTAGTTTGTTTATATTGTTTGTGTATACCTGATTAGAGCTATCAGTACGTTAAGTTAAATCCTGAAAGTTTTAATTCTTTAAGGCAAGAAGTTAGGCTTGCCATTGCAATATGAGACAGAAGGTAAGTATACAGAGAAACTGCTGACAAACATTTTATTATCTGATCCTCAAACAGTTCATAGCCTGGAAAGCCAACCGCATGGGGCAGCTTGCACAGCACATACTGCAACTGCCTAAAAGCACTAATGAAACTATATACCAAGCAGGAGTCTCTGCTGAAGAGTCTGGTATTGCGATAGTCCTGATTGGAGGGTAGATGGCCCTTACCATTATGTCTCACTGAGAGGCACAGCTCACTGAGAAGCTGAGAGAGCTACACTTAATTACTGGCAGTAAAGCCATCCTGCAACAAAGATGATGCTGCAACATCCACACAATACACATCTACAGCTAGACATCAAAACCACTGCATCCTGGGGAACACACCAGCTCTCCCAGCTTTGAACTGGCACTGTGTCCAGCACTAGGTTGCTTTGCTACTCCTAGCCACTCCAACTGACTGCTAAATATCAGCAGAGATTTTGTGTTTACTTCAAGACTGAGAGCAACTGCCACATTTTGGAGACAGCCAAGTAGCAGCCTTTAAATGCAATCCACCTCTTCACTTGCTCTCTGGATGGTTCCAACTCTTCAGTTACTCCACATCACTCCCACCAATCCCCACCAGGCATCAAGTACAAGTTCTATGCCAGAAATCTCATTCTAGGGGAGAGCCAGCAGCCTTAACACACTATCAACAGAACAGCAGCTCCAGTTTCCTATAAACAGTATGTAAATGTGATATTACCTACAAAATTGTTTGGTTTCTAGAAAAGGAAGGCATAGAGAGACAAAAGAGATCAAGCTCACCTCCTCTCTCCTTTGACCTGCTAGCTATTCTAAGAGATATACATGTTAGCCCATGGACTAACAATGAATGCTCACCAACAGAGCTGTTGAGTTTGTAGATGAGGGATTACAAAGACCGAGATAACCCCTGCAGATCTGTGTTTTCCTCAGCTGCACCTCAGAGTAACACCAGCTTATCTAACATGGTAGAGTGCAACACTATAAATGGAACATCTGAGACTTCATATGAACCATTTTAACTTGTTCTGAGTAAGAGACTGAACGGCGTTACGCTAGAACAAGACAATTCATGCACAAGTAGACAGCCCTCATCAGCCAGTGGTGCTGACTGCTTTGTTCTTTTAATAGTACAGCTTCAGCCTTGCAGGAGACAACCTGAACTTAAACAGAAAAAAGGTAATGATTTAGTAGTAGTAGTAGCAGTAGTAGAGATAGGTTTTGTGAACTGGCTGTCACTGGATAAAGGCCTCTTAAGAGAACAGACAGTGAGTGAATGAAAGTAAACAGGATGTATACACACTACAGTGTCTTATCCTGTACTATGAGGATGAAGGTAAAGTCTCCCATCTGCTAGCACCGAGAACCTTATTAATCAGTATTCTGCTAACAATTAAGGAAAACAGCATAGGTACTATTTAGTCTAGAAGTAGGAAATCAGGATAACTCCCAGTGCACAAACTTTGCATTCGTTATCGTTCATCTCTAGCAAACTGCTCCTGCTGCCTTTACATTGCAAGCAGATTTGCAGAGTTTTCCATATATCAGGTTTTGTTCCTCAGAGGGAGGCAGATGAAAATACATCTTAGCCATCAGCATTTCAGTGTTTGCTGTATGGCTGTCAAATCTAGACAGTAAATCAGCTTTTCAGAGACTATTTGGACAGAACATAAGGGCCCTTCAAGGTTTTAATGACACCTCACTAACGCGGGGTGTTAGAAGAATGGGTGTGAAAGAATTTGGATCTCAGATGAAACTGTTCATCAGCTTAGCACAAGTTACGTTTTCCAGACTGCACACAAAAGGGAAGAAGGTCTTGCCACTGTCCAGGGATGGCAAGTGAAACATCTATGGTTTTGACACAGTTGAAGTCCTCCTGCTTTCTTGTAGGATCCATAAATCTCACCTTGCAAGGACACAGGCATCTCCCAAAGCAAGCTGAGAAACTTATGTAGCAGATCTCAACCTCCCAAAAATAATGGGTAAGACACTTCCAGGGATTTATTGAAGACTCCAACAGAGTTCCACAAAGTCCGCACTGCAGTATTCCAAGCTCAGTTTCACTTGCTGGAAAGCAAGCAGGGTTACAGACACTTTTACCCCTGTTGGAAAAGTTTTAACTTGAGGCAATATTAAGGCAATCATCAAGTCTTGGTCTTTTGTAAGATCCTTGTTTTTCTTGAAAGAACTTAGCAGCCAAACCTAAAGCTAGCCTGTGATAGTATTTATGTACCCTAGTTCTAGTCTCTTACTCACTACACCTGACCGTGGATTCCCCTCCAGGTTACTATTTAAGTTGGAGGCAAAATTTTCAACTAGAAAAAGAGTAGAATGGCAGAGAGGGGAAGGGAACAAGGTTGGTGTTTCTAGCAGTTCATAGCTCCATTTGCCTCAAATAGTTTAGCCTGTTGAAAAAAGAAATCAAAACACTTACACCTGCTCCTCTCTAGGGATCAAGCTGTTTCATGTGCTCGAGTAAACTATCCAGTGCATGCACTGGAAGCAGGAGGACAGGAAAAAGAAAACAAGACCTCCACTTCAGTATTGATTGGTCTGAAAGCCTCTCCCTTCACGCCTGTAGAGCAACTGTATGACTCTGAGAAATGGCACACAGTTGTTCAGACCTTCATGTGAAAAGGCACAGAAGAAGGTCTTGCCATCCTAGAAAGTACAACAAAAGCGAAGTTAGAAGTACACTTACTTATGTTTCCCTCAGGAGAGATGACTACATAACTTAAGGGTAAGCTTTCTTTTCCCCCTTCTTCCTCAGAAAGACCTGCTCAATAAAATCCCTTTACAGTACAAGTCAGTCTATCTGAAGAGCACAAAGGTGTATCATCAAGAACATCTGAGACACTTCAACTATCCCAGCCAAGACCAATTAATTTCCAGCACAAGTTTCACCCACCTTTTTGGTTTCACTATCCTCCCATGTAAGAAAACTACTGTTAGTAAGCAGAAAACAGGGTATGAGAGAGTCAAGAAAGCCAGGTGTGAATCACTGTTCCCATTATTTTTGGGATTCCCATTATGTTCTTTAAATGTGCTAATCCAGAGGACAGGCTGGGGAATGCTACCTGGTTCTTCTAAGAAGCTATGAAAGCAGGGGCACAAGCAGGACCAAGTAAACTCTTAAGCTTTCTTCTCAACTTCCTTGCAAGCCATTGTTTTGGACCCTTCCTCAGCCACCACCACCTGCTAACAAAGGTATCAGTAGATGAGAAGCCTGGGGCATACCACAAGACTTCCCATTTTTGCTCTTACAATGAACAAGCTTTCTAAAGAAAAAAGGCACACAACAAAGAAACAACCCTATGGTGGTGTCCAGCCACAGCCACAAGCACACATTACAGCACCAGCAATTATGTTCCCCTCTTCCACCTAGTGATGCTGCTTTTCACAGCAAAGAAGTCTTCAGCATAACTCATTCTAGGATATATGTTTATCCAAACCTTTAAGGTTCCAGTAGTATTCTTCAGTGAAGAAAGAAAAAAAACCAGCCATCCCTGCCTCCTCATCCAGAGCCACTACAAAGACCCTTTCAGCCATCTACAGGTTTCAGATCTCTCTCATGGAAGGCTGCAAGGGAGGTGGTGGGAAGGTATGGCCTCACACTGATGACAGGAGCAAGGTCTCCTATAGAACTTTGACCTACAACCTGGAGGTGCAGGCATCAACACTCATCCTCATCACTGTCTAGGGACTATTTCTGTGCAACTTTTTTGCCATGGTTAATTACTGCTTTTAGCTACAATGGCCAAGTAGCTTGGCATCAAAGAGGTCTTGTTTGTATGGCAAGAATGAGTCAGACCATTAATACTGTTAGTCTTCCAAACACTTTTTTTTTTTTTTTTAAACAATGGTAGATAGTGCTAGAGGTGCTGACCCTAGAGGTTACACAGAATTCTGTAAGAATAATAAACCCAAACAGCTGAGGCTTTCATGGTAGCTGTTAAGAATAAATTACGCACTGTTTCATAACAGTATTGTAATGCCATGATATAGCAGATTTATGTGCTACAGTGAGATCCTAAATAAAACAAATATTAACAGACAGGTAGGTAGATACACAAAATCGGAAGCACAGGATGAGATTTTTTTAAATTTAAAGAAAGACACTGTCGGGTAATACAACTGATCTAAATACAGTAAATACCTTACTGAGGTTCCAGAGTTCAGCTTTAAGAAGGAAAGGAACCCCTGTATGCACACAGGTTTCCAAGCAGAGGAACATTAGGGTGCTGCTGCATAGAGTTATTTTACCTTGACAGAATAATCAGGTCTTAATTTAAGGGCGAAACAACTTTAGCCAAATTTAGCCATTTGCCTGTGGGAAGCTGCATCTCATTTTGAGCTTCCTATTCCTTATGATCATGTAAGAGCTGAAGGCTAAGTTGCTCCAAGTAGAAAAGTTTCCTACAATACTTCTTAGCATTTTCTAGTAGTTAAGATACAGCATTTCTTGCAAGATTAAGACACTTAGAGCAACAAAGAATGACAAGCCTACATTAAATGTGCAGTAAGAGACAGCTACTATTTTAAAGAAACCACATTTTCTCTGTGCAGCCTGAAAGTGGAACTTTGGAGTAGATGGGTTTAAAAAAAAAAAAAAAAAAATCCATGGCCTGTAAAGTTTCCTTATCTCAAAGGAAAATATTTTCTCCAGTATATAATGCTATCTAAGTAGGCCAGAGGAATGTTAATCTTTTTGGACAAGTGGATCAAGTATATTCCTAGTGAAGTTAGTGAACGTTTTTTGCCTTAGGTAACTACAAGTGCCCAAAACAGATGTCAACATCACCTAGGAGCTGATGCTAATGAGAATAAGCTAATTAAAAGAAATCAGTGTTCCAATTGTGAGTGCAATGGAGTTTTCAGATCACTTTTCCTATTAGTACAATTAGATTGCATTAATGATTGAGCCACAACACATGCTGAAAAACATCTCTAGCCTATTTCTTTTGGTAGGCAGTAGCATTCTTAGTTCTAGCCACAGCTATACAGACCTCTGTACCAACAACTGCATGCACGCTGGTTTACAGTTGAGGATCAAGATTATGATTTAGGCAAGTGGCTGATAGAGGAAGTGGGGTAAACACTTAAAGCATTTCAGAAAATGAGAGATACAAAATGCAGAGTGATTAACAGTGAATCAGCAAGGCACACCCCCCCTCAGGTGAGGTAGCTTGAACCAAATGGGTGTCAGATTACTTTACATAAACACTTTGAAGTTAATGAAAGAAACTGGCCTTGCAAGTTTATAAACAGGTTTATGTAAGAGTCAGAGGCAAAAATCTAAGCTGACATTTTAGAAGTTTTGCATAGTTTCATATACTGAAGTAGTAACTGTTCTGATAAGAGAAGTCACACCTTCAACATGTTCACAGGGTACTGAAAGACACTAAGTTCTTGTCCTTGAAATACAGGAATACAATGTAAGGCACAGACATGTAGAGCATGCCTTAAAACAACCCCCCCCCAAAGAAAAATTACTCAGAAAGGAGAATGATGCTTTGTACCTTTGTTGTAACCCTGTATGTGATATACGTCTCCATCGTGCACACGTGTTTTTTGGGATCATCAACAGTTACAAAGAGGTCTCTAGTTTCCCCATCCAAGTCATCATCCAGCTGCAGTCTGTTGAGGAGAGATGAGGAGGAGGCTGGGCTAGAAGTGTCCACAGGTGTGCCATTGGGTAGACTGAGATCCTGTATTGGAGAGGAAAAAACAGCAAGTTTTTAAGAAGTGAACAGATTCACTGTAAAGCACAGTATTCTCAAAAACACCACTGACAAGCTTCACTGATATATTACAAGGGTTGTTTATTTCAGTAGCTTGAAGGATCACCCTTTTCCAGTGCACCCAGGCAATCCCCCAAGGTCTGGGCTTTGAGCATTTGAACAGTTCTGCTGTTCCACAAGTTGAAGAGAAAGCATATTACCACCACATCAGCATGGCGTAACCTGGTTTCTCTTCATGAGGAAGTAGAAGTATTGCTGAACCAACAGTTGCTAGTGAGACTGAACCAACTTAGACTCTGAAAACAAAACACCTAAGCAAATTAAGAGACCTACTTATAAGACAAGCTTCAGGCAAAGTGGCAACAGTTCAATCGACTGGAATGCAGTCAGCCTTCACCTCTGGAGACCCCTGTAGCACAGGAAGGAGGGCAAACTTGTATCAGAGGCTTCCCATCCAGTTCATTAACTTCCAAACATACTGACAGCAATCAGAGATGGAATTGCCATCACTGCACTACAGGACACTTGCAGATCATACACTCCATCACCAGGGTCTATGCACGTGTCCCTTCTGCAGTCCAAAAAAAAAAGCCAACCCCAAACAAAAACCCACCACACACAACACTAACTTTATGGCCAACTTGGTACATTCCTATACCTTTGAGTCTCACACTTCAATATAGACCAAGTACTCCATACAGCTATTGGTTACTCCACTTTGCACAAACATCCCATCAACTTCACATGTGTTCGCTACTCTGGTTTTGCAGCGGAGGGAGCCGATAGCACGTGACAACTTGTACAATATGTGGGAACATTTCACAACAGCATTGGGGAGTCCCAGAGATCCATGGTTGTTCTTTGCAGAGAAAAGAGCAGCTTGTTTGTTTGTTTTAACTAGCATAAGAATAGTGGCATAAGAATAGATTTATGCACAGTGTTTTCCTTGTAAGGACAAAGGTTCCTCTGGTTGAAAGACAGTGAAACATCACCACTACTAAGCAGCACATCAACTAGAGCTGTTTTAGTTTTAGAATTACTGCTTAGCCCCAGCTTCACACAGTCTTTTAGTAGCTAAACGAAATATGTAACCTTAGCAAAGCAATCCTCTCTGGGTAAGATTCCCTTTGCCCATCTGTTTTCCTTATGCAATTGTGTTTTCTGTTCCAGCTGGACAAGGGTAGTCCCTGTCTTCAGAAGAAGTCCTCCTTTCTTCAAGGGTTCAGAATTACAGGTGAGAGCTTGAAGTTAAAGTTGCTTACAAAGGTCTGCTTTTGACAATGGCTAAGAACAGGGCTAGGTTCCTACCAGTCTTTGTCACAAACCTACCATGGGAGTACTGGGATTTTACAGACAGCCCCCTGCCTGTTGTAGTCCTGCAGAACTGCAATAGTGTTGCCCTTCACCTTGAGGACTGTAGTAAGGAGAAGTAAGGAGAATAATGCTTTAGCCTAGACATTTTGGGAAAGGGGTGATCTAAACTATTGTCTGCTAACAGAGAGGTTAGATGCATTCTCCCAGCTAACGCTCAGAAGTGGTTGCCAACAGATGAGAGATGTCAGATTTAACTGGCAAGTGAGCAAGAAGTGGAAGGTAGGTACTCAAATGCTCTCTTAAGAGGGTAAAAGAGCAGGATGAGCGTGGCATAGCTTGCCAGCTCATATATGAGGCAGACAGCTTGAACTACACAAGCATCTGGCTCAGGCTCAACCTAGCAGGAGCATGTACAACAAGAAGAAGCAATGCTACAATAATTCAGCAGATAAGGAGTTCTGTTGGAGTTACACAAATAGAAAAAGCAGAAGACAGGATAAGATTAGCAACAGGAGATGGCTTTAGGAAATATGCAGTTCAGCTAGACAGGAGAATTTGGCTGAGCAGAGTAAAGAGCAAAGCAAACCCTGGGACACCGCAGTGGCTGTAGACAAATCGTTCCTGTTTCCAAAAGGAAAATCAGCTCCTCATTGCCCATGTGCAATAAGCATTAGTACAAGACAAGCTGTGCCAGAACTGCAGCCAGTCAAATTCGAAGCTTCCAGTATGGAAATGAATTAACTTGCAGAAACAGCTTAAGCCTGGTTGCACAGCAGACCTCAAGAGCTTTTAACAAAACCCTTCCAAAAGAGATCTTAAAGAATACGATGGAATCTGCTTAAAATATGAAAACTCCACATCAAGGTGTCAGAACAACTGTAAGAAGGACCAAAAATGTAGCTTGTGGACACTTGTCTGAAGTTAGCAACTTTCCTCATCAATTCTGTTGGGAGATAGTATCATACTAGCACGTCTTGCACTTTTAAGCAGGACAGAGGTTTGTGAAGGCTGGAATTCAACCTGGTGAGTGTTCTTGCAGTTATGAGTCCTGAGGAATGTCTCAGGTCTTAAAGGCTGTGACAGTTTCACCTGATCTGAGCCCTGGACCAAACACCCTAGAACTAAATCAAACAAAGCTTCTAGACCAACTCTGGTTAGAAGCTGGGAGGCTGTTAGCTGCAGTGGGGAGAAAGGACAGAAGATGTTTACATTGAAAGTACTACTGTGCTATGCTGCCTCATCTGCGATGGCAGAACTCTCCCCTGGCATCACAGCTGGCATCATGCCCTGCTACTTGGCTAGTTTTCAGTAGTTGAAAGCCAAGTTAGAAGCTAACTATTTGTCCTTCTTAATGGGTGAAGCCTCCTAGCTAACTGAACAAGGTACACCACTTATGACTGCTGATCCTTCGTTTGACAGTAGGCAGGATCAGTTTGATGAAGTCTTACACTACTGCTAGAAAGAGGTAGGCTTTGAAGTGTCACAGCAGATGGCCTAGCAATCTAAGTTGTCTCAGGCTGTAATCCTTTCAGCAGAGAACTGCCTTATCACGTTAACTGGCACTGGCTTTCTTCCATGGGAGCTGGGGGATTTTTTGCAGTTGGGGAAGCAAGACTGCATCACCTGTTCTAGTCTGCTTTTCCCACACAAAGAGCAGTATGTCCTGCAGAGCCTAGGAGGTCCGCAGCCATCGACATTTCTGCCTGTTGGTGTAGGCATCATACCCACAAGCATTTGAAATACTGACTATCATTAACTGTTTCACATAACAAAGAGTCTGACTTCAGTGCCAAGGACTCATGCCTCAGCTTCACCTTTGGTGCACCAAGTGGCTGCTCATCCACGGTTTTAAGTGCCTATCTGCATTATCAGAGATCAGCACAGTCCAAGTCCCAGCAGGCACCTACTGCTCCCAGAGCTCTTCACAAAGCCTTTTTGTCACAGCACCTGTTACTCACAGTACAGTCAGTCTGCTACAAATCTGAGCAGTCTCATAGCGAGGAGGAGGAGAAGCTGCTTCTGGCAGCCAGGCAGATGGGACAGAGGACAGGTTCTGTCAAGACATTCTTCAGGTCTTAGACAGTATCCACAAAGACTCCCTCAAGTTTCACAGCTTTTTCTAAAGTAAAGAGCAAAGTTCCTTAGCCTCTGTCCCTCATCTCCTCAGGCCAGTCTCAGCTTTGTCACCCGCTGAAGCAGGTGAGGTGAAGCTATAGCAAGGACTGGATCATAACCTACAGCAGAAATAGTACCACATTCAGACCTCCAGGTTCATGATCTGGCTAAGTACTGGGATTCTGTGCAGTTTTACAACCTCCTATAGGTACTCATGATCTGGCTAAGTACTGGGATTCTGTGCCACCTCCTATAGGCAGACTCTTCACGCATTCTTATGGACTTCGTAGGACTCCACAAGACACCCAGATTTATAGGTACATGAGATCAGATGACTCTAGCAGCACACGCTGGGTATCCCACAGTGTAGGGCAATTAGGACCAAACTGCCTGTGTTGGAAATGCATGACCCCTGCCAACTATACAGGCTGCTATCTGGTAAGGAAGCAGCTTCACATTCTTGTGTTATATGCAGTCCAAACACCTTAACTGCTTAGCCTGCCCAGAAACAGATACTAAATCTATCAAGAAGTACACTTCATCCAAGTTTAAAATTCAGCTTAATTTTATAAACCTGAAGTCTGCATGTGAATGCAAAATGAGTTGGGAAGTTTCCAGCTGATGTCATCTTCTCCCTCCTTCATTCTCCCAGGAGATTTTCCAAGACTGGATTTACAGAGCAGCTTGGACCAACATAAAGTAAAACCTCAGAAGCTTGGTATTCAGTCTTCTGGATGGCAGCCTTCCCCAACCAAATAGTACACACCACAGAAGACATCCAGGATTCAACCCTTGAAGGCTAAAAAAGGGTCTAAAATTCTGTAGGTACTGGCTTATCATCAAGTGAAGATCAGGCAGTCTCCTGCCAAGTTAAATGCAGCTAGTCAATACTGCAGCTTCTACAAACTCAATGTTAAGTTTTCACTTACCCTGCCTTAGCCAGGACACAGCTTAACCAGATAGCTGCTATCTAAGCAGTAGTCCATGAAGGAAGTGGAAGAGGCAGTTCAGCTAGGTCTTCCAAGCACAGATAAGCTCATCTCTAGAAAGGGTTAGCCTGAAACCACCTGACGCTGCAAGTACATTGCTCTCATTAAACGAGTATTAGATGACAGTAGAGACATTTAGAAGTGTTGCTGTTTAGATGCAAGTGGCACACTTAACCCCAAATATGCCTGCCTAACTCGGGGACCTTACAGCCAGGCCTGTTACTCCTAGAACCTCACTGCTTCACTTCTGAGATTCAGAGTGCTGTACCTTTCGCCTCATGTTTCAAGGCATTCTGCAGCTTTTTGCCATCCATTTCCCAGAGAGATGGAACCACAGATATAGTCATGTCAAGGGGACAACGACTCAACATGTCTGCAGCTGGTTTCTGGAACAGTCTTACCTTCAGTACATGACAATAAGCCATAGCAAAATTGCTGCTGGTGACTGGAAAACTAAAACGGTTTTGATGTAAATATTCACAAGAACACTATAAAAGCTTGCATTACCTTGGCTTTCACAGACCTGTTCATAGCACTACTTGTCCCACCCCAGCAAGTTTTGCAAGCAGGTATTTTTTGTTTCTACAGTTCTGTCACTGGCCTGTACAAGTCAGCTCTGCTTAAAAGCAAAAGCACCTTTCCATCCTTCCATCCATCTAGATCAGTTCATCTGTCACTGACAGCACACTATCCTATTAAAAGATCTCACTGAGCATCTGCATAGGGATATCTCAGTCTGCACAAGACTGTCATCCAATACCAGCTGGAGACAAATACCTAAACTTCTCTTCAGATGGAGAGCGAGTGAAGAAAAGGCATTTGCTTCCCCTTTACACATGATCAGTTTCATTCCCTACCAGGCATCAGCATCGTACTTCATTTACTACAGGTCACCTTTGTTTCCCCACACATATCTGAGGTAGATGAGACACTGCATGTGGCCTCCTCTCGCACTCGTCTCTGGGCAGCTACTTTAAAGCAAGAGTGACTGAAGTAGGCATCCAGAGTGCAGAGAGGGAGAATGCTCCAGACACTGGAGAAGGGAGGATAACAAGGCAGTCTTGCTCTGCAAGGTTAAATAAGACAAAAACCCCACTACCAAAAATGCCACAGTTAAATTCCAAAAGACATATTCATTCCCAGGAGAAGTACCACATTTCTACACTGATCCACAAACAAGATATAAGTTGTAGTTTGACAAGAACTGTGAGAATCAACTTTTAAGGCTGGACCTACCCTCCTGGGGAAGGGTAAGTGGTTACATGTACACCAGCTCCTGACATCCTTCTCCAGTAATGGGACAAGAGTACAGAATGTGTGGGTGTACTCACAAGGAACAAGATTACACCCTCAGAAGAGGTCAGTGTTTTCCACTATATTAATAATCTAGAACCAGACTGCAAAGTTGAGGCTATTTTAAGAGCAATACAGACCAAGCTCAAATCCGAAACTATTCTTCTTGCTGTTGCCTGGACATATGTCAGCAGAGGAGGGACACTGCAGGGTGTTGAGGACATAAACTTGGATTTTTATTTCCTAACCCTGGAGGGTATTATGTAGCAAGTCTGTGAGCCCTGCAGCGTTGGGTGGAAAGCCCGCAACTCTAATAGAGCATGCATACCACACCCAGTCCAAGCCTCACCTCTATAGTTCCAGCAGTACCACTGGTAGGTATTCTGCCCATCTAACCAAAAAGCCACTAGATAAAGACTGGATCAATTTGCTCTCAGGATATTTTAAATAGGTGTCAGAGTACAGCATGCTGCCAAGCCATGAGTCTGATAACTTTGTTCTGGAGTTCATCACTCCAACTAGTGTTTCTGCTCTGTCGGTCCGAGTTGCCTGGAGACAGACTCCTCAGCATCCCTGAAAAAAATAAGAATTTCAGATGCAGCAGCTGATTGTAGTGACATGCAGTTTGGTACCACTGAAGACCCGAGAGCATTCTCGCTTATAGAAGTATGATACTTGGAATAGTGTTTCTTTGCACTTTGGTTGGACGGAGAAGTGCTGGAAAGCTTCATAGAGACACTACATGATTGACACGATCACTCTCCAAGCCTTCTCATGCAGGTCATGGGATTCCCACCTCTTTCCTGAAGCTAAGAGCCAAGCTTTATAGGACAGATTACTTTGTGGGATTTGTCTTCCCATAAGTCGTCACAGTTAAGCTAACCAGAGCAAGAATGTGGGCACAGAAGCATTTCCTGCAAACAGCATTTTCAGCTAGAGCAATAAGCCATCTCCTACCTCTGTTGCTGAAGTCTTAAGGGATTTGGCTACAATCCAGCTCAGTTTCAGCCCTCCTGTGCATGGGGGTAAAGGGCAGTATCACAATAAGATGTCAAGTACCACATCAGGCCATCTGTTCATACACTCTGGCTATATGTCCATCTTCTCACAGAGTCCTTACAAGGCCAGCCTGTTTTCCTAATCTGGAAGGGGAACTGTACAATATCATACTAAAGCTAACTGTCATTCAAGTAACACCCTAAAAAGGAGGATTATGACTGGCATCTCACAGATGTTTCACAGCAAATAAGACAAGTCCTTCAATACTAGTAATAAACCATATTACTGTGCTACTTCATGCACAGTATTTGGGGCCAGGCATTTGGTAAATGAAATGGGTTGTTATTTGAAGCAGACATTAATTAGGCAAAATGTAAAGGGTTAAGATATACTTTTGTCTTATTAACCCTCACTAACCTGACATGTACTTCCCCATATCCTTTGAACAGGAAGGAAAGTGCACAGAGTAACTGAATGCTTACCATACCTTATAGCTCCCTTACTGTGACAAGGTATTTTAAATGGAAAGAGACATTTTAACACATCCACAGGATGAACTGTTCTCTTGGAAGAGCCAGTCCCAGATCCAAGGTTAGCCTCTACATCTGTTTAGAAAGCACTGGAGTCCTTGCAGAAAGCTTTATCTATCTTCTCAAGTGAAAAGCCAATTTGGCAACTTTCCAGCAAGATTAGTTCAGTTGTTTTTAAGCTGTAGAAAGTAATAGAAAACTGCTTGTGACCCAAAGGAAAGCAAGAGAGTTTAACATTTGAGCAGACTTGGATTTGCATCCTTTAGTAGAGCTTAATGTTGTTTCTTCCTTCTACAGTTCCCAGTAGAAGGCAACAGGCACCAACTCCACTCTATCTTCAGAGCTCAAAGATCTCCACAAACAGCAGAATGTTGATGTCAAACATTTAGACAAATGCAGACCTTTTGAGTCACGTCTCCAGTTACTTTCCTCTGGCTCTGCTAAATTCCATGTCCATCTGCAAGGACTTTGCTTCAAGAATATAGTTTGCCACCAGACTTGAATTATTATCAGAAAGGTTCTGCAGCTGTGTGCACAGGAACACCACAGCCCATTTTAACATGCTAAAGAGCACCTTGTTAATGAACAAGCCTAACACACCCAGAGTTTTGCTTAAAGCTTCATTTTCAGAACCTGAGCTCTGACATTCTAAACAGCAAAGCAGCAGCCAGGATTCAGACCAATAGCAGGAAAACTGGAATCTAGCATATGCCTAGGAGTCATTCCCAATCCAAGAAGCTAGATTTATATCCTACAGACGGAACAGTTAGTTAAGCTTGTCCAAACTAAACTGCTTTCTCCTAGAGGCATACAGCTTTGAGTTACAGCTCTGCTGACATACTGTGCAGCAGTTTTTTCCTGTTCACACTCTAGAAGTAGATTTAGCTGCATCAACAGTTATCTGGGTATCCAGTGTCACCAAAGTGCCAATTTGGCTGAAATGTCTTTGAGAGTTAACAGTATTTATTTATTTATTTTTAATGTAAACAGATGCAAAGGCCTGGGGAGAAGCAGAAAGAAGGAACAGGAAGGAAACAGACAATGGAGTGATGGAAAGCACTGTAGTATACTGCTGAATACTTTGTTTAAACAAGCAAGAATACACTTCCATGTAGCATTATGGTGTGGGTTTCTTCATGCTCACTGTTTTAGATGAGTTGCATTAGCATTTCTCCATACAAGATCAGTGGAGGTTTCCTGAGAGCAAGTCAGACTGACAAGACACCAGTGTGCAAGTAAAAGAGACAGAGATATTCAAAGGGGAGAACTCATGTTTTCATCTCAAACCCTGGAAGAGCTGGAGGAGTGTGCTCTTGGAGGAGCTCTCAGAGTTAGTTTACACTGGTGCAATTTAAGGGACAGCCCTCCATCACGTTTGCTGCTAAAAAATACATTTTCCAACAGAAAGGCATTTGCTCCCAGAGGGGCAGAGTAAACAAAGTACATATCTGTTAGAAGAAAAAAAAAACAACACACAAATAAAAACCACACCATATGATTGCTTCACTCCCTGCTTTAAGGAGGGCAAGCGAGGAAAAGTAGTCATGGAGTATTTCCTCAGAGCATGAAAACTGTCTACAGAGACTGATGGAGAAAAGAAACAAGGCATGACATCTACAGACTAATTCACCTGTAGAAACACCCTTTATTTATCAGGCTAGGCTCCTGGCAGCCACTGAGGCACATAGAGGTGTTTGGTACACATGGCTTCAAGTGCAGCGACCTGATTCAGAAGCAAGCCAGTCAGCACACTGAAAGTCAGCATACGAATCTTGAAGAGGCCACGCTGATCACTGCCAATAAACAGTATTGATTAAAATTTTCCAGGAATTCTCTTGGCAACAATCCAAAACACAGCTTCTGTCTTGGCAGTATCCAAGATTTTCACTTACCATTTGCCCTATATTAGCATCTAAAAAGCTACAGCAAAGGTGTCAGTTCTACCCAGATAAGCATTGTCTGGGGCAGTCTATCACTTACCGTTCCCACATGCCAGTGGTTTCATCACTGAGCTAGTCACAAGAAGCTGTTGGTAACACCATCTGCAGCAGTGAGGGGGAAAAGGCTTCTCTGCCCTTGAGCAACACCTGCACTGCAGCATATTCCTTTCAAGGAACACATCACATCATTCCAGCTCACTGGAAAAGTGAGGCCAACTATGCAGACAGACTTTAAGACAGGTGTTTTTACACCCTAGGAGGCCCTTCAAAAGGATACAGCAAGTTCCATTCAAGCATCCTAAGGAAACACTTTCCTATGAGGACAGGGCATTGGGCATTGAACCTTTCCTGGTAGGTGTGACAGAGAGAAGCTTCACCCTTTGCTAGTATTTTGGCTTAGAGAGGCTACTAGCTACTCTCACCAGACATGCAGCTTTAGGGTGGTTTGAGAAAGCTTTTTTTTTCAAGCTTAAATTCACCCTGAGGTTGTAGCACAGATTAAGAATCAGGATTAAAGCATGTGCTTCAGTGCTGAAAGCCATCCCATCACTAATAACACTACATACAAACCAGTGCCACTATTCTTTTCCAAGGCAGGCAGAGAGGTTATCATGCTTACAGCAGGGTCTGCACTCCTTAATTTGAGGGTATCATCTAGAAGCAAGTAAAACCAGTTGCTGTTTGCATTTTGTTCATTTTCCTGGAGAGTAGGGCACTAACATTCTCATGATGTCTTTGCTCCCACAGGCTAGTAGGTCTTCAACCTAAGATACATAAAACCACAAACCTGAGTCCATCAGAAGCCCATCTTTAGGGGTTAGACACACCACCACTTCCACAGTAACTTCTTACCTACTGCTTATGGCTTCATAAAAGAAGCAGTGTAGAGGCTCTGAACGTGGTTGTAAGACAGTGACATTCCCCAAAGGAATTTTGAGGACCACTCTAAACACAGCTCTTGGTTGAGATCTTTCATTGCCTGTTGTATGAATTTTGGATTATTGCCTTTATTTGCAGAGCAATTTCAGCTAGTTCCACTAGCCCACATCACCTACAGCTGAAAGTAACACCTCTTTCTGCCCCCCACTCCTCTCAATTTAGAAAATAAAACATGTCCCATAAACTGATCTGTCAATAAATCATTTCAGTTAGACTGGCATTGAGAATGCTAACTCTTAATGAGTTGCAGCTCACTGGGTTTGTTTTCCACCCTCAGGTGGTCATTGCAGTACTGCTAGCCTTGCTCCTTAGTAACTGGTTCCCCACAGTTTTTCAACAGTTTACTAGGAGTAAATTCTTACTAAGAGCAAATTCACTCAGCTTCTACCTCAGGGTTGCAGCTGCCAGCACCTCCAAGGTGGAGTTTGGTGCTTTAAGCTCCATTTCATCCTAGTGAAGGAAGTAGTGTTGTCCAGCCACAAGAGCTAGGAGTGTCAGCTGCAACCCAGGCTTGGGTGGTCAAGTCAGCCACAGCTTAAAGAGTCTGTACAGCTCAGCATTTAAGATCTTGCTTAAGGTCAGCAGAGAACAAGCCTCAGTGGAGTTGCCTCTGAGAAATACACAAGTTCAAAAGCGAGTTTTAATTGGTGTATTGTCTTCTGCAGACTGAAAGCACACGCAAGTTACAACCTCAGAGATGCAGTAGATTTTCATGTAGCAGCACTGCATCTCACTGCACAGTAAGAGCTCCTGTCCTGTTTCCTGACCTACGTTACAGAAACTGGCCTCTCCATTCAGAGAAGAAAGAGACTGGTTAGTGTGACAGCCAGACAGTCTGTCTGAGATTCCACAAGAGTAGTCCACAATGTGAGAAGACACCAGGACAACAGTTAGCAGATTAATCTAGGAACTGATGTCTCCCAGATCAGTGTGTCAATAGGAAAGTCTCACTCTTTATCCTTTGCCCCACACATCATTAGTTGCAGGGACAAGCTGCCTGAGGTTTATCACAAACCCCTGAGGCACAGATAGGAGAATGATGTGCCCACAAGGCTATAAAAAGAGAGTTCCTTAATCAATCTGGTTATCCCCTCTCCCCATGAAGAAGTTCAGTGAGCATCCAGCAACTTGGGTTGGTTTGAGGCATTCCAGCACAGGCAGGCCAGAGGAATTCTTTCCAACCACCAAGCATAAGTTTTTCCACCATGGCTGACAAGTTATTGCCAAGACTCTCCCTTCTGAAATCCAGCTAAAGAAACGAGTTCCTCTACGTACATTTTGAGTATCTGTTTTCAATACTCTGTCTCATTAAGTATGAAGCAATCCTGTTGAAAAGATTATGAAAGCTGTGCAACACCAAAGTCAACCTCAAAGTATACCCCTCCTTCCATTAAGTCGAAACAAGAACAGCAAAATAACAATACTGTTACACAGGAGAAGCTATGTTCAGTTTTACCAGATGGAAAGATTAAAAAAGTAACGGTACTAAGAGAGTTATGGTGATGCAAGTGTTCATCCCAAGTTTAGTGTTAGCTAGCCTTCATCTGGTTCAGAAGAGATGGGATGTGGGAATTGTGCTGAACAGGTGGAAGATGAACGTAGACTGACCAAGGTTAACACTGGAATTTGCAGTGTGTTCTGAAAACAAGTTTCACAGGACAGGAGTTGATGAATGTGTGAGAAGGTCAGGCTGGAAAACACACACTCCCATGCGAGTACTGAGATGTGGTTCAAAACAGCCATGAGTGTGGGTGTGCCAAGAAGTATCCTGGTTGATGTCCTGGGTATCTTGATTGTTTTGAGAACACAAATGTATAAATACTAACCGTCTGAGGAGAATGGAGAGGAATAGAAAATCTTGCTAGCAAAGAAGCCTGGGGACAAGGGAATCATGGATTCTAGCCAACAGTAAAGAAGCAGCTTGCTTTACTCAGAAAAAGGCTCGGAGTCCTTTTTCTTCCCATTTTCATTCGCCACAACGGGACTTGCCAGTTCCAGAGAAACTTACTGTACTGGGAAGCTGCAGATCATAAAGAGACCACTGAGCACAGTTTTACAATAATACGAGAGCACTTACACTGTAAGATACCATTAAAGCACCCTTACCAATAAAATCCTATTTCTATAAATGAAGGCAACTGTGAGCAAGCACACCAATGTTGTGTTGTATGAGCTTCTACATCATCAAACGCCAGAGCGGCTACAAGCAAGGAGACAAGCTTGCTATCTTTTCAGTAAGATGCCATGGTGTTAACCTAGCCAAGAGACACCATGAGTTTGAGAGATTAAGGAGCTAGAGAAAATAGTTCTAGTTGCCACCATCACGTGGGAAACAGCCAGCAGCTTGACTGTGGGTAAAGCAGTGATGGCAAGCTGAGAGCCATGCCTGGCTTAAGTCAGTATTTTTAACTAAAAAAGATCTGCACACAGTGCAACAGGAGAGACAGCAGTTCCTTTAAACAGCCATCCAAAACTGGAGTTCAAAGAAGACGACTAAACTCAGCCTTTGAGAGCTGATGGCCCACTTACAAAGTATGTGGCAGACAAGTACCTGTACCTAAAAGCTTCCTGGCTTAAGAACCATGGTTCAGCAATTTAACACACATCCCCACCTGGAATACTGCGTCAAGTTCTGGAGCCTCCATCACAAGAGAGACCTGGAGCAACTAGAACAAGTCCAGAAGAGGCCACAAGGATGATCTGAGGGCTGGAGCACCTCTCCTATGAAGACAGACTAAGAGAGTTGGGGCTGTTCAGCCTGGAGAAGAGAAGGCTCTAGGGAGACCTTATAGCGGCCTCCCAGTACCTGAGGGGGGCCTACAAGAAAGCTGGGGAAGGACTTTTCATAAGGGCAGTTAGTGACAAAACAAGGGGAAATGGGTTTAAGCTGAAAGAGGGCAGGTTTAGATTAGATATTAGGAAGAAGTTCTTCACTGTGAGGGTGGTCAGACACTGGCACAGGCTGCCCAGAGAAGCTGTGGCTGCTCCTCCCTGGAAGTGTTCAAGGCCAGGCTGGATGAGGCTTTGAGCAACCTGGTCTAGTGGAAGGTGTCCCTGCTGATGGCAGGGGGGTTGGAACTGGATGATCTTTAAGGTCCCTTCCAACCCAAACCATTCTATGATTCTACGATATACTCAGCAATTTAACCTCCCCATTCAGCACAGTGACTGGGGAAGAGAACCACAGGATTTCCTAAAAGCCAGGAGAACAGCTTCTTAAACAGGTGAATTCTGAAACAGTTAGGAGGCAGTTCAACCAAACTAGCAACCCTACTGTCCTAGGTGGAAAACAACATTCCTGTGTCATTTGGGTACTTTTGCAGGCAAGGACAGGGACTTACTGGAAGCCTCAGGTCCATGGGTCCTTACAGGTAACTTGAATTACTATGATATTTGCTGGAGGGACAACACAGCAGAGGAGACATCAATCTAGAAGGTTTCTGAAGTGACAAATGTCAACACAGGTGATTGATAAGCTGATGAAGGGAGGTGCTTTGGTGAACTTTAGTCTTACAAAGAAGGAAGAATTGGTCAGGGATGTGAAGGTAGGAGGCTGTCACAGCCACAGTTGCTATGAATTGGTGGAGTTGAGGATCCTGAGAAAAGGGAGCAAAGCAAAGAGTAGGATCACAACCCCAGACTTTGAGGGAGCAGACTTTGGCCTCTTCAGGGGTCTGCTACAAAGAAGGCACATGGCCCCACAGAAGCACCAGGAGAAGCTAGTTGATTTTCAAGTAACACCTCTCCAGCCCCAGAACTGGTCCATCTCAATGAGCAGGAAATCAAGCAAAGGTGGCTGGAGACCTGCATGCATGAACACAGAGCTCCTGACTAAACTCAAACATAAAAAGAAAGCATAAAAAAGGCAGCAGCAGGCACAGTTGAACTGAGGAGGAACATAAAGACACTGTCTGAACATAGAGGGATGGGTTTAGTGGGATGGAGTTGAATCTGGCAAAAGATGAGAACAGCAACAAGAAAGGCTTCTACAGGTACATCAGCAGCAAAACAAAGAACAATGAAAATGAAGTCCTGATTGGGCAGAGGATCTGATGACAAAGGACTCGGATAAGGCCAAGGTACTGGGTGCTTTCTTTGCCTCAGTATTTATTGAGATAACCAGCCTTCAGGAACCCCAGGCCCCTGAGCCCATTGGGAAAGTCTGGAATAAGGAAAACTCACCATCAGTCGGGGAGAACCAGGTTAGGGAGCATTTCAACAAACAGTACAGACAGAGGCCCACGAAGAAATGGACCCATAAGTGCTGAGGGGGCCAGATGATGCCACCCTAATGCTACTTTCAATTATCTTATCCTTATTATGGTGATGAAGGTAGGTTCCTGAGGACTGGAAGAAACCAAGTGTCACTCCTCTCTTCAGGAAAGCAGCTACAGGGAACTACAGGCCAGTCAGCTCCACTTCAATCCCTGGAAAGTGATTGAGCAAATATTGGAAACCACTTCCAAACACATAAAGGATATAATAATGAGAAGTCAGCATGGAAGTCGTGCATAATCAACCCAACACCTGCTGTGAAGATATAACTGGCCTGGTGTATGAGAAGAGAGCTTTACTGTGGTTTATCTCAACTTTAAGAGGGCTTTCAACACTGTTTCCCATAACATCCTCCTAGAAAAGCTGATGAGGTACAAGCTCGGCAGATGTACAATGAAATGGACTGAAACTGGCTGAACTGCTGGGCTTAAAGGGTTGAGATCCCACAAATTCCAGCTGGTGGGTAGTCATTAGTGGAGTACATCAGCTGACAGTAATAGGGCCGGTACCATTAAACATCTTCATTAATGACCCAAATGATGGGACAGGGTACAACATCAGCAAGTGTACTGAGGGTGCAGAATCAGGTGGAGTGCTCAGTACATCAGATGGTTATGCTGCCATTCAGAGGGACCTCAACAGGCTGGAGAAGTGGGCTGACAAGTACCTCATGAAATTCAACATGAGGAAATGCAGAGTCTTGCACCTAGCAGGAATAACCCCATGTAGTAGTATGTGCTGGCAGCTTACTGGCTGAAAAGCAGCTTGGCAGAAGGAAAAAAAACCACCAAAACCCCACCCACCAAACAAAAAACCCTGCTGCACACATGCACACAAGAGAGCTTGGTGGAAAAGCTGACCACAAACCAACAATGTGCCTCATAGCAAAGAAGGCCAACAGCCTGGAGAAGAGAACGCTCAGGGGATCTTACCAATATGGATAAACACCTGATGGGAAGGTGTACAGAAGGTGGTGACAGACTCTTTTTCAGTGGATCCAGCAACACAACAAGAGACAATAGGCATAAAAGGAAATATTGGAATTTTCACTTAAACGTGAGAAAGAAATTTTATCTTGAGGGTGACTGGATGCAGGAATAGGTTGCCCAGAACGATATTCAGAAACCAACTTCACAGCATCCTGGCCAGCCTGCTCTAGCTCATCCTGCTCTGAGCCAAGGGGTTGGACTAGAAGTTATCCAGAGCTGCCCTCCAGCCTCAACTTCTCTGTGATTGTCAGCTTTGTGTTCCTGTAGATTGGAACAGAGATCAATTGATCCATACTGACATCGTTTTGTGAGTTCACCACCTTCACTTCCTGACTTTCTGTAGTCCTCAGTCTCTCCCAAGACTGAGAATTTACCTCCAGCTTGCTCTAAGAGCAATACATGGTGCTGGCCTAACAGTTCTCATTTAGTCAGAGAAGGAAGAGGTTTGTAGAAGCTCAGGCAGATCTATTTAAAACTCTCAGATTATACTGCAAACTGGTTTCATCTGTGGGTGGATGGAGTTAAGAGCAATAATTAAACTAGCAACCAAGGAGGCTGGAAGTAGAGCTCCAGACTCTTGGTATATTTTTTGTTGGAGAGCTGCCAGGCTCCCTTCCAGAATATGAGTGCTAAGTAACAGCACTCCAGCAAACACACCAAGTATTTATACTTGATCAGGTGCTAATACAGGCCTAGGGGTTCACCAGGGTGGCAGCTTGGAAGCAGATGAGCAAGGGATCACATGCCAGCAATAGTTTTCAGTTAGTAACCAGAAGTTTGCAGTAGGAGTTTTAACATCCAACTCCATGAATTATCAAATTCAAGCTATGCATTCATTGCAAACCTGGTATTGCACACAAGCTCAGCTCAATCTACTACCTGTAAAATAGCCTTGAAGCTCACTTCAGCTGTCTAGTGTTAACACAGCCAAATACAAGGCATGAGCATCTTCAAAAAAGAAAAGCTGAACAGGTTACAGGTAGCTGGCCACAAGCACAGTCTCAGGTAGTGTGATGACTGCCTCAGATATCTGAACGAGGACAAGGAAGCCTAAGCCCTAGGACAGGTAGGACATTAAAGTTTTCGGAGTGATTGGCAATAAACCAGTACTGGGAGTCAGGACCCTATCAGACAGCTGCCAGTCTCAACACAGACCACAGCAGGAACACCAACACCACCCTGCTAGGAAGACACTCTCACAACACAAGTCTAGAGGGACTACAAGGTCCACAGCCAGAGGACAGTGGGAATAAGCCATACAGAATACTTTCTTTCTAATTCTGCACAGCCTGGCACTTCCAGCACTTAGCAGCATGCTATTAAATCTGCACAGCCTCTGTGGGGCTGCATCTTGAGTCTTATCATACTTATACAACCATTTGGGTACAATCACACAGCAGAATACCTTCTACTTCTCACCTCTGCTCTGAACCCAGTAGCCCATTAATAATGCCTTTTCTCCTCAGCATCAAAGCGTTTGTCCTAGTGCAAAGAGCAGATTCACTACCGAAAGTGACAAACTACTGAACTGGAGTCAAGAAGTCACATGAAAGCAGAACTTCCCTTTTTTTAAAAAAAGGGAAAAAAATGAAAAAAGGAGAGAAATCTATGCTGACACTTCCCTATTTATCTTACCTTCCTCTGCAGAGGATCTGCTCTGAAAAGCAGATCTCAATTAGCTTGCATACCTTCCAAGAGCTCTGTAAGAGAGCAAGAACTCAGTTTTACAGCTAACACTGCTACGGACCCTGCCATGCAAACCCCTGCATGTTTTCTCCTGCATGTTTCCCTCTCCGGAAAAAAAAAAAAAAAAAAAAAAGAGGGTCAGCACTGCTTAGGTTCAGCTTTGACTGTCTCCTTAATTGGAGGCTAGCAAGAGTAAAGGGAGAATTAACTCAAAAAAGCTGATGGTGGTCAGGTATCAAGACGAACAATGTTTTACACAGTTAGACATGAGGGGATCAGAAAGATCTTTATAGAAGGATCTGGCCAATACAGAAATGCTCCAGAGACAAGAAACTACAACTCTAAGTGTCTCATGTTTGCTGCAGAATCACTGTGAAAGCCAAGTACTCTAGCCAGAAATGTCAATGTCATTTAAGAGGTTACATGCTGCTCAGAAGTCAAGGTTTCCTGGCTCCTACAACAGCTGTCTCCTACAAGTTAGGATGGAGACACTATTTCAGACAATGAAAGCTCTGCAGCCCTCTTCATAAGATTCAGAAAATTTGAGACTAGTACTTAGAGGGCCTCAGAACCACGGAAGCCACAGAAAACAGCACAGAAGGTTTTCCTTCCCTTTGCTGTGACCTACTGCTCCAGTAGCATTAGCCACTGCTCTTAAACAGCAACCAAAGGTTTAAAAGACTACAGAGTTAGACGGGGTTTAAGCTACTAGATTATTCCCATATTTGAATCAAAAAAACAATAGGAGACACACAGGCAGTGGTCCTGTCCTCCGGGTTCCTGGGACTCAGCATAGTGTTCTTACCCAGCAGCTCCAAAAGAGCAAGGAAAACATGCTTTAAAGATTGCAAAGCAGTGATGGCAGATGTTCAACCACTTCAGGCTGCACATCTGTGGCAGTGGAAACTGAAGCACTGCTTTATGGGCAGACAACTTCCCTTACTTCTGTACTTTCTCCCCTCAGAGGATTTCAGTCTTTGGTACTTTTATTTTGCAGCAGTGTTTAGGAGGTATTTGCTCAAAGCAGGTAAGAAGAACCCAGCAAGTTATCTGGTTCATGCTGATGGGCCAGCCATTGTCACTATCCCTCTGCCAGAGGGATGTTCTAGTGGCAGGCCTGATTATGGTCCTTACAGAAGCTTACTGACTCAGAGCCACTGAGTGAAGCAGGAGACTTCGACCCAATCTTCTCCTGCAGTGCCAGTCTCCACCAGACTCTCCAGAAAGGTCAAGAGAGCAGACAAGCACATCTCCTGTTCAAGAATCAATAAAGAACAGCTGCAGAGCTTTAAGCCCCAGTCAGATCTGAATACTGACCTCCCTCTGTTACCCAACTATTGAAGCTACCCACACATTGTTAGCTGATTAGTGAGACAGCCTTTCAAGAGATTAATGAACCACCACCAGAGATTAAGTCCAAGAGACATACTAACCACCTAAAAGGCAGTTTTACCTATTTATCACCACTTGCCATACTCACTCTGTACACTACTCAATACACAGTGGAAGCAGTTGAAGTTTACTACTGCCTTAAAGTTAGGAACACCTGTTTTTTCACTGAAGTTTTTCCTGAGATGGTAAAGAAGTCAACTAATTTTTTTCTTGCCAGTGCATCAGGTCTTCAGTGGAAGAAGGAACATCCCTCACACACGAGAGCTGTTGGACTCCTTCCATCAGAAGGATCAGACACTTGGCTTTTTCTGCTAATTCAGCTAGAAGGAAAAAAAAAAAAATGAATGCTGCTGTCTTCCTAGTGGAAATCCTTTCATTCTGCAAGGCTCATTACCCTAGTGCCATTTCCAGGTCAACCACAGAACTGCTCTCAAGTTTAAAAATCACTTACTCAGCCCCTTTTTGCTCTCCCCTTTACAGTACTTCTGTGCTGCCAAGTGCCTAGAAGAGGACAATACTACATACAGCTACTAGAAGATGGACTTCACCTGTGTTGCTGGTGGAAAAACTGGGCAAGAACCTTCCTACTGATGAGAAGTTAGCTGACCACAGCTTGAGGCTAGGGATGTATTTCTGCTCCTAGGTTATCGAGGACACAGACACACTTCTCTTATACCTCAAAGTAGTGAAGCAGAAAGGAACTTTCAGTCCAAAAGCAAAAATGCTCTTTAATACAGCTGAGGAAAGAAGTTACAGGGTATGAGCTACTCCTCAGAACAGAGCTTCTCACCAGCTACACTGCAGTGTGTATGGGACAGTGCTAACAGAGTACAGTACCACCGCTGCGCTCTTGAGTGGTGAGAAGACCCATGAAGGCAGCTGCCAACTGCTACTGCTACAGGTTGGTCAGACAGCAAAGTAGTTACATGAGTAAATCCAATCTATCATAGACAAAAAACTCCACAATTCCTACTCCCACCTTACTCGCATTCCCCCTTCCCTCAGAGAGCCATCAACTCTTTGACAAGTTTCTTAGACGAAGGCACATGTTCCCAAAGGGAAGGTAAGCCTGGCTTCTCACTTGAGCAACAGCAGGCAAGAGCTCAAGGAGAGGGCTCCTTACATGGGCAAGAGCAAGTGCTGAATCTGTACAGCACAGTCACAGGGCAGCAGAAGGTGACACACTGAAGAGGCCAGACTACCTTGACTCACTCCCCTAGAGCACGGGAGTGTATCGGACCAGATACTGCTGACAGCCCTACGGCTTTCGGAGGCTAGCAGAAACCCTTCCTGCTCAGAACCAGCTCCACACTCCCCAAGAAAACAGCCACAGGAAGCATCTCTTGCCACCAGCAGCTCTGTAACACCTTGTACGCACCCCAGCTGGCCCAGAACTGCTTATTATAAAGTTTCAAACCAGTTTCACCCCTTGCAACCCTTGTTCCCAGGAAATCCTACCTTAACACATTTCAGGAAGTCTGCCCACAGAGATACTAAGTCCTTGCAAGAGTAGCTAACATACCAGGGCTGTGCTGCCACCACTGCTTTCACATTCGGGAATTATCACATCGAAGGCCCACACACAGGCACGGCACTTTACAAAGCCCTGCAACAACATCCCTTCCGTATTACGCTGCTGTGAAGAACCGAGCAGGAGCTCAGCTCTGGAGAGGACAACCACAGACAAGTTGATGACAAGCTCGGTGGTAAGGAAACAACGGCAGCTCCAAGCCTTCTCCCCGTGAGGATTACAGGAAGGAGACGGTGAGGGAGCCGCAGCAATTCCTGGAGCATTCAGACCCATC
>NW_010314439.1:0-306 GCF_000700745.2 Antrostomus carolinensis | reverse complement strand
TGCAGTGGGTACGAGGCACAGGAAGACACGATCAATAAAATCTCGCCTCTGGGTGAGAGTGGGAGCACGGGCGTCCCAGCTGGTCCCTCGCAGAGAGGGGCACGATGCCTGCAGCCCCCACACCGGGTGCCGTCTCACCCCAGGGCAGCCCCGGGCTCTTGCGATGGATGTCAGCAGCGCCCAGGGCTTCATTTCCCCGCGGGGAACCGGGGATGCAGCTGGGGAAGGGGATGCGGCGGGGAGAAGCACACACAGCCCTTCTTCCTCCTCTTCGTCCTCCCCTTCAAAGGCGGAGACCCCCTCCCC
>NW_010314438.1:727-1667 GCF_000700745.2 Antrostomus carolinensis | reverse complement strand
AGACATTGTTGGAAGGGTGAGAGTGGTGGATGAAAGTCAGCTGCCAAAGGCATTTCCTTGGTAATAAGTTCCCGAATTTCATTATTACTGCTCTTTTGAGTCCAGAGAATATGAAACGCACAGAGGTCACCTTAATATTCATAGAATCTTAGAATCATTTGGTTGGAAAAGACCTTTGAGATCATTGAGTCCAACCGTAGCTATCCACTACTGAACCATATCTCTGAGCACATCATCTACCTGTCTTTTACATACCTCCAGGGGTGGTGACTCAACCACTTCCCTAGGCAGCCTGATAAACCTTTCAGTGAATAGCTTTTTCCTCACATCCTCCCTTGCTGCAACTTGAGGCCATTTCCTCTTTTTCTATCACTAGTTACCTGGGAGAAAAGACACATATTGAACTGATGTAATCTGGTAAGGGTACAACTGAGTGGACTTCATAATTGAGTTTCATTGGGTTTTGTGTATCAAAAAAGCCAGCATGGACTACACCTTTCCATGGATCCTACTAGTTTTTATCTGTGGCATGCTTATATCACTTGCTGGCTATTTCTGAGCACCTCCAAAAGCCACCATCATGGAGGTTCCAGTGTGGCCATTTATATTTTCTCTGAATGCTTGGACAAAGTGGTACCTGAACAAATTTTGTTGAAAATTCAATGGCAGGGCTGGTGTCCTGCTCTGTCCTGTGCAGCTCTCCTTGAATCAGTACCTGTGCAACTCCTGTGCCCTGACCAGTCCTAAAAAACTTCTGTACCTAATCAGTCCTTGGACTGGTTCTGCAATTTGATCAGGAAAAGGGCTTGCATTCTGACTACGGATTTGCAGGATGTGTATCACCAAGAAATGAAACAGAAATATGCCTGTTATTTTTTTGTTGATCCTTGGGTTGAGGTAGAGAATGTATCAACAGAGGACTAGTTGCTAGCAGTGCAGA
>NW_010314438.1:0-706 GCF_000700745.2 Antrostomus carolinensis | reverse complement strand
TTCCCTCCTATTCCTGCTTCTGTCCAAATCTTGCTACTCCTGTCACCTATTTCCATGCTGATCTTGAAACCTGACTTGGCCTGAGACTTGGATAGGGGCTGAAACTTTGGATTATAGCTCCTCTTCTTTCTTGTCTTGTCATAGTCATTGGGTTGGACTGTACATCCATGTCCCCTAAAAATTCTATTTCCCGCTTTCCACAGAAGCTGTGATGGGCTTCAGGTCGGAGCTCACCCCCACTGACTGTCAGGTCATTGCTCAGAACCAGGCAAGCTGTCCCCAGGGAGAGTTTTATCTGAAACTCCCACAAGTCACGGCTCTCCAGTTCATTTGAGCAGACTGGAAATGTACAGACTTCAAAGGACCCTTCCCTGGCAAAAACTTGTATCCCGCCTCTTTTATTGCATAATGCAATTCAAGCCTGTGAAGTGCCACTAATAAGAATAATATGGCATTTTATAGGGAAATGGAGAGATTCTAGGTACTCTAACCGAAAATAAGGTTTTGTTTATGATCTCTTTATGCTTCCATTTTGCTGTGATTACAGCAAAAACAGCCTTAGGCTATCTAGACTTAGATATGTTTATTTTTTTTTTTAAATGTATTGAATTTCTTGTGTTTAAACAATGCTGGCTTTTTAACTAGCCAACGAAATAGCAAATTCTGTACCCAAGAACATCTTTCCTGTATAAATACATAAGTTTTG
>NW_010314437.1:19437-19660 GCF_000700745.2 Antrostomus carolinensis | reverse complement strand
CGTGGTGGATGAGAAGCTGGACATGAGCAGATAATGTGCGTTTGCAGCCCTGAAGGCCAATAACCTTATCCTGGGCTGCATCAAGAGAAGCGTGTCCAGCAGGTCGAGGATGGTGATTCTCCCCCTCTACTCTGCTCTCGTAAGGCCCCACCTGGAGTACTGCATCCAGTTCTGGAGCCCCCATCACAAGAGAGACCTGGCGCAGCTAGAACAAGTCCAGAGG
>NW_010314437.1:0-19125 GCF_000700745.2 Antrostomus carolinensis | reverse complement strand
AGGCTGGACGAGGCTTTGAGCAACCTGGTCTAGTGGGGGGTGTCCCTGCTGATGGCAGGGAGATTGGAACTGGATGATCTTTAAGGTCCCTTCCAACACAAACAATTCTATGATTCTATGATTCTATAACAGTAAGAAAAGCTTTAAAAAACCAGAAGACAAAAGGCATAATGGAAAACTTGACAGTATCAATATACTAAAAACTGTAGGAAGCACCACTGTTCTGAACTTCTTATCTCCATGCCCAGAACTTCTTGAATTCAATCTCAATTCCAAAGTATTTGACAGCTGATTGCATTTAGTATGCAGGGTTACACTCCTTCCAACAAAGATGATTAGGAAACATTTTGAGCAGAAAGAGTAAACAACGTAAGTTGTTCCTGCACACAGCAGAATGGCTGGACAAGATTATATTTAAAAGTCCCTTTCATTTTATTCTATGTTTCTATTATTTATCATTTCATCCTAGTACTGGCCCTTTACTTTTCTGATCTATTGAATACAGACGTTGTCCATTTTGTTCAGAAAACAGCATAAACAAAATTAATAGGAATAAGAAGCAGGGTTTAGATTTTTTAAAGCTATATGAGCTATAATTGGTGGTTTATAGCTGCATAATTTTCAACTAGTAAACTTCAAAGAGCAGGAACTTTTCAAAATACTGTCCTTTTGACTCTCATGTAAAAAAAAAAGTGGAGGATGTTTCAGTATTGTGAACAGATATATAATTGTTTCAATATTCAGGTGTTGTTTCATGTTGCAACATGAAACTAAAATGACTTGAGAACAATTTGCTCTATATTTTCTGTTTCCAAGGACACATTATTTTTTGCAATCTTGGTTTTATATCTATTTCTTACAGCTACATTCTTATTATTTTCAAAGTTACTGTTAAATTAGAACATTATCTTGACATTAAAAAATCTGAATGTTCAATAGATATAAAATTACAAATACCATGAAAGAAAGGATTTGTCGACATGTGAAAACCAATATTAGTAATAGATGTGATACAAGTATACAAAACCAGCAAAGGATTCAAGAATTCTGGCAATAAAGGCTAATTATTGTATGTTTGCCTTGGTGCTGAATTTTGGTTTTCCAAAAGAAAATAATTTTTTTTCCTCCAGAAATATTCAGAAAAGAGAATAAATCAAAGCTTCCCTCTCTCTCAAAGGCAAATATCTAAAAGAGTGATGGAACCTTTGATCTTAAGAGTCACCAGTACTGTTTATGTTGTATCATGTTTGCTAGGCTTCACGTCCTTTACTAGCTGTGACTCAAGTATTAGTACAATTATCAGTGCAATATATGCAACAAAAAGTTTATTCTAACCTTGTTCCTTAAGAATAAGAGAGAAGAAATCAATATGCTTATTTCATATCTGGGAAGACTGTGTACACAATCGTGAGAGGAAAGAAGAGTAATAAATTGTAACTGACTACTTACAAATTATTGAAAGTTGCCAGTAACAATTGTTTCTAAAGTCAAGTGAAATATCAAGGCACAATTTCAAATCTGAAGATTTCTATTAGTTATGGATTAGACACAAATTTCCTAATTACCTTTCCTCTTTACTAACTTATTCAACCTCGGGTGCTGTTTGGAGGCTTATCCACAAAGACTCCTTTTGCAATAGGGCCAAAGGTTTAAACACAAACAAGACCAATTCTGAGGAAGTATTTGAGTGAACCATCACATGCAGTCTATCTGAATTCACAACATGTGTATGATTTAATGCAGGGTCAGAGGTAGCAAAAATTGAAATCTGTGTTGGTTTCCATCATCTTAGTCTTCAGCAACTTTTGTGTCAGATTTTTAAGTCTAACTTCAGGGACATTTTAGTCTCTCCTAAACCTGTTACTTGAGATATCTGTGTCAATTTTTATTGGAACAGGCAACTCAAAATACTATTGGAATAATCTGAATCCTGCGTATGTCAGTGTCAGGCAAAAGACATTCTTCACATACATTCTACTTGAGCATTGAAAACATTTATCTGTCTGAAACATTGTATTTAAGCATGCCTTAAGTTCTTGAGTGAACAATATAGTATTAAGAAATACTTTGCTTAATACAAGAACTTTAATACCATATAGTATTGCAATGCTCCTTTTTACTCTTGGTGCAATACACCACTGAAGCCCTGTCTGTAAGCTCTGTTGAACCTTTAGTATGCAGAGTTTACACAGCCAGCAGGGTACATATTTCACTAAACTGAATTTAAAATTACTACCTTAGAATGACAGCCTGGTAACATAGCTACAAGTTATATTCTGTAACTGATTATCCTTTTCAGTATAAACTGCTCAGTGAATAGTAACTGAAGTAAAAATAAATAAATAAATAAATAAATAAATAAATAAATAAATAAAGTAGTGTATCTGTTTCAGTAGTCACTGTACAAAAAATGTCTTTCAATGTAACATGTATTTTTTCATACTAAGTTTCTGGAGACTGTGGGAAGAATTACATCCATAAATATCAGAAGCAGCAAAAAATTAAAAATAAAAATATAAAAGAATCATTGACGGTTAACTCTAAGTTATCTTGGAAAACATATTAATAAATGTGTTAACAAAATACATTTGAATTCTGGGAATTTTCAGTCAAAATATATTTTGAAAAAAAATAGTAAATGTGACAGAGTAATTTATGATATTGTGATTTACAATACATTTTTTAAAAATTAAAATGGGTGTTCTGCCTCAAAGTATCATGTTCTTGTATGCCGTATTTGAACAGTCAACATTCACCCACTTACCCTCTTAGTGTCTGCCACGTCTTTTGGGTTCATGAGACTCAGGAAAAAATTAAGTGACTGATAAAAACAGGTCTGTTCTTTCTTTATCTATCTTTACAATGCTTTTTAATGGATTTAGCAGAATTTATTTATGCCCTGCATTTTTCTGATATTGTAATATAATGGGACATTTTTGCATTCAAAAGCAAACAGAATTCTGTGTGAACCAATTTTTTGAGGAATTGATGGGTAGCTGAAAGAAGAAAACATTTGACAACTACTGGTTGAATCACCTGTAAACCATGTGAGTTCAAGGGCTGTTATGCCATCCTCCCCTTTGTTCTCTTCCAGAGTTGAGAACAGATAGCAAGCTGCGACTCTTAGCTCAAATAATATTCATACCCTGCTATTTTGCTCCTCTGTATTAAAGACACAAAATAAAAATTATTTCAGAGAAAATGAAACTCGATATGAAAATAAAAAGCACAACAAAACGGTACACATATTTATAACCAGACAATGAGGTGTATAGTATAATGCATTAGTTTCACAAACAATCAATACAAATTATTGGATATAAAATTACTTTTTGATTACCACTGTGAAATACAAGCTTCTCAATTCATTCCTCACAACACTATTGATTTTACTCTGCTTTTTTCTATTGCATTTTAAAGCATTTCATGTCAATTCTTAAGTCTTCATTCTACCACTAAATGCTAAGCAAATGTACAAAGGATAAACCTGGAATTTTTAAGGGTGGAGAGCTCTAAATATCTTTTTCATCCTTTAGTCTCTTTCTGATACTCTTTCTACCACAGCTTGTTGAAGATTGAAACATATTTTCATACGCAGACTACACATGAGAACAACCAGAATTTTCCTAACCTTTTAATCCCTTCGTTTATTTCATGTTATTAGCCTTTACCACCCAGTTGCAGCTTTCTATCCTGTGGCACTTTGCCTCCTGCTGGTTCCCATGGCAATGGTCAGATCATCTGTCAAATGACAGAGTAATATACTGTAGTCATCTCTCAAAGCTGGTAAGTGGGTTCTTTTATTTTTCATTTGTCAGGTTGTCATATACTCAGCAACAAGCACAGTACTTCTGCTTCTATTCTTTTCCTGAGAGGTGAAATAAGAAACATAAGGACCAAGACAAAGACAGACCTAGGAATATTCTTTCCTATGGTATTCACTTTTTTTCTCAATGAACTGAGCTTTGTAAGGTATAGAGTTACTTTCAATTTAGAGTTAACCATGGAATTAGATGGTTTCAATAAAATATGGTACAAATTTCTCCAAGTCCTATGTAGCAAAACTAGTGCATGCATCATGTTATTTTCTTCATTATCTTGAATGTTCCAGTATTTCTAGTCTTCTGCAGTTCTGATGTTCTCTTTGATGAACAGGTTCATTCACAGTGTATGTCTGACTGCATATCACTGAAAAAATATGTACAAATATCCGTACAAGGAAAGTATTTATTAACACAATATTGGAAACCACTCTTGGAATGAAATAGAATAACTCTTTAACAAGGATCAACACAATGCCCAGGCTAACAGTGAAGAAAAACTACTGCACAGAGTTAAAAATTCAAGAGAACAATTTTTGTAGGCAGAATAGTTATTTATAAAGCACCTAGACCATGACTCAACAGTAGTTGTCCTATTCTTGCAAAACAATGAATTACAGGTGATGACAAGGAGAAAATATTTTAGTTTCAGGAATAATAAAAAAAGAGAAGGATGCAAAAGAAAACCATAGGAAACGTATGAATTAATCAAGATTTTGATGGAAAACTTAATAAAAAATGACATTGCGTGCAACAGCTATGTTGAGGATGTGAATTACTTTTTTTTCTACTCGGAGGTTAAACGCAACAAAGAACACTGAACCTCAAGTTGCCATAAGCTGGACACAAGTGTAGAGATAATGTTGCTAAGAAAATGTAAAGTAATACCCAATCATAAAACAAGATGAGAAAAAGCCTTATTGCTTTTTTTGCAAGATACAGCACTGATCTTAACTTGTTGAGTTCTTGAAAACTAATATAATAATCAAAGTTTTGGTGTTGACATTCAAATAGGAGCCTTCAAAACAGGACAGGAAACAAAAATGATACTCTGACCATTGGTTTGCCAGATTCTGACTAACAGAAATTTCACATTTACAAAATTTTACTTTTTCAGTTTTCTACTATGTAGAGGAATTTATATAAAACACAGCAGTAAATTAGAAATATGAAAAAGTATCTGCAGTCTATAACAAACAGTGAAAGTTGAAGCAGGTTAGCATTAAATGAACTGCAGACAGATTTCCTATATTTAAAGAATAAATATTAGAAACATAAGAATTATTCACTGAAAAGGACAGAGTTTTCTTATAAAAGGTAAAGTAATAGCAAAATATGATCATTTTACTTCTGTGTTCATAGCAAAATGAATTCAAATGAATGTCAGATCAACTTTTCTTAACTGTAACCATACATTTTATTAAAAGTAATAAACTTTTTATTTGAATAACATACTTTGAATAACAGTGACACAGTCCACTATACTTGGTTTATATTAGTACAATCCATATTGCTTCAAAATTCAGTAACAATAAGTAATTGTGATTACTGAGAGAGCTGGGTCTGTTTAGCCTAGAGAGGACTTAGAGGGGACCTTATTAATGTTTCTAAATATCTAAAGGATGGGTGTCAAGATGATGGGGCCAAACTCTTTTCAGTGGTGGTCAGCGATAAGAAAAGGGGAAATGGGTACATGAGGTTCCACTTAAACATGAGGAAAAACTTTACTGTGAGGGTGTCAGAACACTGGAACAGGCTGCCCAGAAAGGCTGTGGAGTCTCCTTCTCTGGAGATGTTCAAAACCCACCTGGATACAGTCCTGTGCAACTTGCTCTGGATGCACCTGCTTTAGCAGGGACGTTGGACTAGATGATCTCCAGAGGTCCCTTCCAAACCCCACCATTCTGTGACTGTGAGAGTCTGTGATTCTGTAATTGACTATTTGGCTCACATCCAAAAGGTGTAAAAGATAAAAGTAACTAATCCCTCGGTTACAACTTCCCTAGAATTCTCTGTTAGCTAAGTCTGCAACATTGATAAGTCTCAATAGTTGTAGTTCTAGCTAACATGACCAAGGAAGCAATATAAGCTTCAGCCTTAGACCTGAATCCTTCTTCTTCATAAAATGGGCACACTATGATTGTCAAGGGCTTGTCATATTATCTTTGCTCTTTATATCAAATTACGCATTTTTCAAATCATAAAATGGGCACACTATGATTGTCAAGGGCTTGTCATATTATCTTTGCTCTTTATATCAAATTACGCATTTTTCAAAGGGGATGGGATGGGATGGGGATGGGATGGGGATGGGACAGGAATGGGACAGCTTGAGGATGGGGATGGGATGGGGACAGGGATGGGGAGGAGGATAGGGACAGGATGAGGACAGGGATGGAGATGACAATAGGAACGGGGTGGGGACAGGGACAAGGATGGAGACAGGATGGAGATGACAATAGAGATGGGGATCAAAAGCAACACCAAGAGCAGAGGAAACAAGGATGGAGACAGGATGGAGATGACAATAGAGATGGGGATCAAGAGCAGAGGAAATGGCAGGAAGATGTGCCAGGGGAGGGTGAGGTTGGCCATGAGGAAAAAGTTCTTCAGGCAGAGGGTGGTGGAGCACTGGAACAGGCTCCCCAGGGAGGTGCTTATGGCAGCAAGCCTGACAAGATTCCAGAAGCATTTGGCCAAGGCCCTCAGACACATGGGCTGAATCTTGGGATTGTCCTGTGCAGGGAGAGGAGTTGGACTCCATGATCCTGGTGGGTCCCTTCCAACTCACAACATTCGATGAATTAGCTCAGCAAGTTATATCTTCAACTATACAGTGACTAGCTGTTCTAACAGAGAAGTAAAGCTCCCATCACCTCACACCTGACATCACTAAATAAACAAAAAAACAACCCCCAAATTCTTTTCATGTTTAAAAAAACATATAAAAGCACTGTAGTCTTTATTAGGGATTTTGTTTGTTTCCTTATCTCATCATGATAGGACAAGGAGAACAACTGCTTTTCCTCACCACTTATCAGAGTGGATTCAGTTCTTTGTAAAACTTGTTCTTAATTACAGGTTACGACAAGTAATACAGTGGAAGACACATTAGTGCGTTCAGCTATATATATGGCAGCTCCTATCATGGGTTTTGGAAAATTCCATTTGTTAGAAAATTCACAATTTATTCAACCACAGAAACTTTTACATTATTTCATCCTCCTGACCCCTCATGAAAATCTAATGCTCAGTGAGATTTTTTTATAAAATATCCTTATTGATAATACTACATACTTAATTCACTTGTTTGTTTCTCATTTCTGAGTAAGGATTTACTCAGCAATATTTTTAAAGAGAAAGAAATTAATGAACTCAGGTACTGATGGGTGTTTTACACACAATAATTACATGCAGGTATTGCATATGAATTACACCAAGTTGAAGTCAGAAAACAAAATCAGATGTGCATAGATAAAAGTCAGGTTATAAGCTTTATTTCATAATTTAGAATACATTCTTTGCCTGCAGATCTTAAATTTCTGATCTGTAAGAATAGAAACTATGCTTTCATCTTGTCTGAAAGCGAAAACATTCTCAATTTTTTAATCCAAGGTTGTATTCTTAATGCTCATTATTTTCTTAATCACTTCTGCAAGCTTAGCATTAAGTTTGCTTAAAGGTGCAATCTTTTTTAGTGCTCATTTGTGTTGGACTTTTCAGTCTTTTGATCTCTGTCCTGCACTACGAATCCACTAATAATCTTCCCGGTAAATTGAAAAGAACAGTTATAGGTACTGTGAAAGAAATACTATAATAAGTAGATAATTAATTGTGGACTATGCAACAAAATATATTTTTCAGAAGCAAATAATACTTCACATGGATTTTTTTAAAGTGTCTGCCTTTCTTCTGTTGCAATCAATTACACTGTTGCTGTGAACAGTTTTCCACGCTGATTGAAAGATTTGACAGGGATGAGAAACATAGTTTCTAAAAAAATTAAAACATTCTCAAGCAGGGGAACTGTATCAGCAGAGCAGATGACATAACTAGTTATTTTATTAAAATGAGTAAATGTTTTCACATAAAAGATTTTCTTTCCTATCCTTGTCATATCTGATGCTTGATAGGCATGGAGAAATGGAGACATGACAGAAGAGAACAAAGATGATGACTGAATAATATGATAGCAAGACTTATGTTCAGCAAAAGACTGAACAAGTCACCATTGACTAATCTCATACCAGAGAAGACTGAGGGAAGGTATGATTACAGTCCTCAGCTCAGAAAGTGAGCTGCCTCAAAACCAGGAAGAATCGCCTGTTCCCTGTGACTGCAGGGCATGCAACAAAAGGCAATAATCTTAAATTGCACCAGATGAGGTCAGAGTGGATGTACAAATAAAACTTTATCATGTTAGGGGGAGTTAAGTGCAGGAGATTTCACAATTTATCAGGCAAAGGTGCGCAACTTAATCCCTGGAAATTTTACCGGCAGGCTAGACAGCTCTCCAAAATATTGTCATTGCTCTTTCCTGGTGGAAGGAGAATGAACTCGATAGTACTCTGTTTCGGTCAGGAGACCTCATGAGAGCTTACATGTTGTAAATTGAAAGAAAGCCACCATTGCTTTTTGGAATGCTGTCATTTGCTGTTTTCCCCATATTGAGAAGAGTAACTGAACTGTATTAACTGTAGTGCTGAATTTATTCATTGCTAGTACAATTCTAAGAAAATGTTGCAGGGTTTTAACATAAGATAACCTCATGACTTGCATATTTTTACTGTTATTAATGGATACTTATGTCATTTTTCTTCATATTCAATGCTATTCTGTAACTTTTTTTTTTTCATTTCCTCTAGCAAGCTGGAGACAGACGTGCATTCCTAGATTAACGGGTATACTACCTGGCAGTTTTTTTGTACTGGTATTCTACTTCAGTATTATCTTCATTCATAGTTTATACATCATCTGCCATAGTAAATAATGAGCGGTATCTCATTATAAAAAAAATTGTTCATCTCCTTCACAGTCCTTATTTACGCTTAGTTAATTTTTCAAGCAAACGTAATGATGTAAAACGTCAGGATTTTTGTAATTATAGTATTTGTAACAGGTGAAACAGTAGCAGTGAAAAAAAGAACACTTTTGAGAACACAAAAATATTTGTCAGAATGAATCTAGCTTTAGAATATTATTTATTAAAATATTAAATAAATACTTAACAAACATCTAATATGCGAGGAATATTCACTGCTTCCTCTCCTTCCTTCTCTTAATAAAACCTAAGAGCATTTGTCATCTTTTGGTCAGTTAATATTTCTACTTGTTCCAATACCTGATCAAACGTTGAAGCACTGAAATGTGCATTTTTCTCTGACACTAGATTTAGAGTAGCAGATAATGGACCAGAAGTGAAAGTGAAGTGTAATTATTTCTTTCATATTAACGAGCTACCAGTTATAATCAAAGCAAAGTGCTTGTTACATCCATTGCAACAGGAGCCCTCTATGTCACCCATCACACTGTGCTGCTGATCGTTTTTCAAGTTGAAAGTGCCATGAGGAAAGAGCCAACCACATTAAACAAATGGATGAAGTCATGATTCTATAATAACTGCACACTTAGAAGTAGGATCTGTGTGATACTATTATGCATTCATGATAGTGCTCGCTTCTCCTGTTTTTTTTTTCTACATGTTGTTTCTCTCTTGCATCCTAATTTTCCAACATTGAATGCTGGGTTCCCTCCATATATTTAATGAAATTTGCTAATAAATCTCCAAATCTTCTCGAGTAAGCAGTCCTACTGCAGACTCAGCTCTCTCTCATTTGACTTTCCTGGAGAGAAAATAAGATTTGTGCTCTGACAGAGTAAGCATTTGCTTTATCAGAAAGAGTATTAGGGTGGGCATGTCTCAGAATAATGAGCACAAAAATCTGAGATTATCACTAGTTTGTTCTGCTATTAAGTGAATGGTAAAATGATTTAGATAGATAGATATAGAGCATTGGACTCTTCAGGAATTATGTGTATGGGTCTCATCCTAAGTCTAACAAAGTCTGAGAACTTTTAGTTTATGGGAATTACATTTATGGGAAAGATTGGGCTTTGCATAGATAAGATTGTGAGAGGTAGGAATTCTGCAGGAGCTTCATAGGACTTCAGGACTATAAACTCACAAAAGTTTTGCAATCTCTTGACCTTTACCTGATCTCTTCTCAGTGTGGGATGCAGAGATAATTGAAGCGGAAGGGGAAGATAATGCTTGGTTGAGAAATTATTTTGATTAAAGCACACAGAATTGTGTTTCACACTCTTGGCAGTGAATCTTTATAAAGTAAACAATTTTATAAAAACACAAGAATAACATGAGATCCATACAAATGGACAAGTATTAGAATAGCGGTGTGCATTCCCACTTCCAGTGTACTGTTTAATGGCCAAATTAATGTTAGGCCACTAAAGGAAATTCCAAGTAGAAAGTCTGCATTACAAGTCTCTGGCTTGGAATGAGGCTGTAAATCTTGCAGAATTGTGTTAATTGTATACTGGTTTCAATGCAAATGTTTATTTAAGCTGCTGTACAAGAAAACTAGTGTGCTGGTGCTGTGTTAGATCGCACTTTCACTGCAGATTACCTATACCAAGACACACCCCGTCTAAGAGCATATTAGAGGACGTTGATCCAAACACTTTGTACAACCTAATTGAGTAAGTGCATCTGCAGTCAACATGATCCAAGATTTCAGACTCTGCACAATGTTTTCCATAGGCTGGATTCTCCTGTTAGGAACAGGATGGATGTGTTTCCACTTGGGATTTATGTAAAGTTAGACCTACTGCATATCCTGCAGCCCCTCAAGACACGTCCATCATAACTACTGATACTACCACAGTCAAGTTGCTAAACCTCCAAGAATCCCAGATAGTATAAACAATTCTTTTCATTTCAGAAACACAGAATTTAGAGTTGGAAAAAGAATATGTGATGCACCTAGTTAAGGGAAGATGATGAAAAATCAGTCTCAATACAGTGTTAATAGGTACACCACAGGTCTTCTCACTTCCCTCTGCAGTTCTTATTGGAAAGAATAAGTTCAGCCAGCACTTTGAAATTTTGCCGCCTCATACTCCTGAATTCCTTGGTGCAGCTTTTCCCCAATTACTGAAAACTAAGTCCTTGTCAGAAAACTAAAACTATTAGAAACAGTACTCAATTTTGCAGTGTACTCACCAAACACATTCATTGCAACATATTTGTAGCTCTTAAAATAATAAGGGCTCATCTCCTTTCTGTTTATCCATTACTAAGTGGCTATGTTTGGATGTTTTAACCTGGATTTTCCCTGAATAAGATAGATGGACTACTTCAGAATTTGGACCTACATTATTTCTGCTTAGGTGAAGCTTTACAACTCTTTTAGATCTTCACAAATAAAAAATCAAGTGGTTTTTTGTTTTGGTTTGGTGTGGGTTTTTTTAAGAAAAAAGAGAGACTGGAGAAACGAGTTTGGGAATGGGCCCCAGAACTACCAAGGGAGCTGAGCTCAGGTTTGTGGAAATACTGATTAGGTAATAATTAAACATCCTTTCACTCCAGGTGTACTCTGACTATTCTTCTTATTATTGAGGCACCATTATTTTGTTTCAAATTCTACCGGTTTTAACAGTGAGAATTGCTGTTCAACAAGTTTAAAGGAGAAAAAGTAGATTGTGTACTTAGTAGTCCTTCAGCTGATTTGTCTTTTCTTTAATTAGGGAATGGAACACTCTATGTAGATATGCTATTCTGACCTAAGTGGATCAGAAAAACCAAAAAGGCTGTGTCAAAATTTTTCAGTCGCAAGAAGAGGCAACAGGATCCTGCTGCAGCCTCCCCAGTGGGAAAAATAGGCACCACTGAAACTATTCTTAGGCACTGAAATAAGTAAAAGGAAATAAAAGATTTTTTTATTATTATTTTTTAACTGACTGGAAGTATTTTCAACTTTTAACACAATTCTCAGTAATCTTGGTAAATGAACTCTGCATTATTGTACCAGAGGAAGCTTAAATTATCTTTTCTCATTATAGCAGAAAGCTTTAGCAGTTTCCATCAAAATGTATGTGTTAATATACTATATGCAGGCTATCTAACCATGCTTTTCCAAAGTTAACTACTACTGGAATAAAAAATTACTAGGAATTATGTTTATTTATAAAGCTAAGCAAGGAATTATGTCTAGTATGTAACTAAGAATTTAATTTGCTGTAGATAGCAAAATAAATTTTAAAGACAGCTCCAAGATAAAGGATAATTTAATCATTAAAGTAATTACTGCCTTGCTCATGGTGAGCAACGTTTGATGACCAAGAGTATGGCAGGTTTGTGAAATAAAAGCTCTTTAAGCTAAAAGTATTGAAATACATGTGTCTGTGGTTTTGCTGAGGTCACCTGTACAAGGACTGAAATTAGGATAATGAATCAAGAGATGAAATAAATCTTGGTTTAGTATTTTGCAGCAGCTAGGCCATCACTTTTAAAGAAGATTTTAGTTTTTGAGGTAAAACCATATACTTACCGTATGTAATATGATTTTATACATCTCTTACAAGAGAAACAATGTGGATTACTGCATAGTATACTCACTGAGCTAGGAAGATCTACCATTAACTTTACAGTGGGACTGCATATCAAATATTGGTCATCATCTCTTTGTGCTACTTTTTCCATCAAGATTTTTTCTGCCTTGCCAGTTCAGATTTGAAGCTGAAATTGCATGCATTGGCAAGGACTGGCAGCACACACAGTAAACCTTGATCCTGGCAGCCATTGAATAGATAATTTTGTCATAGTTTAACTTGTCTGGTAGCTAAACACCACACAGCCACTCTCTCACTCTCCCACTGTCCTAGGGAATAGGGAAGAGAAATGGAAGGATGAAGGTAAGTAGACTTGTAGGTTGAGATAAGAACAATTTAATAATTTAAATAAAAAAAACATAAAATAATAATGGCAATAATAATAATGTTAATAATAATAGAGTACAGAAATGAGTGATGCACAATGCTATTGTTCACCACCCACTGACCAGTGCTCAGCCTGTTCCCAGATAACAAACCCGGAGAAGCAACAATCCCAAAACTGAAACCGCAGTCCAGGAAAAGAGAGAGAAAGAGTTTTTTATTCTGGTCAACCCTCATTTATACATAAGATTTAATGACATGGAACATTCCACTGGCATAACCAAAGGCCAGTTTGGACCTGTCATTATGACCCTTGCACACTAGTAAAACATGGGAAGTTGGAAAGTCCTTGATTTTCCAGCAACAACTAAAAACATCAGTATGTTATCAACATTCTTCTCATATAAAATCTCAGACTGAATCCAAACACAGCACTATTCTGTCTACTGAGAGAAGAAAACTAGTTCTGTCCCAGCTGAAACCAGAAAAATATAATGCTGATTCTTCTATAGATACACATATTTTATAAAGTATGTACATAGATAATCACAGATCCATATGTATTTATTTAATTTATTATGTGTTATGTATATTATATATCTGATATTACATATATTATACATATTTAATAATTATCATTATATGATTTATAAACACCCTGTTTTTCATACAACATAAAAAGAAACACACCTTGACACCTTGACTCAATCAATAGAGAATGTGAGTTTTATTCTTGATAATCCATTACAATATAGTGCCCAGGTAAATTGCTATATAATTCTATCAGTTTGCAAAAGTGTTTTCCAGTTATATACTGTAGGAAGGGAAAATATTTTTTTTCATTGGATTAAATCAAACACCTACTTAGTGTGAATTTTTGATGTTGTATATATTCAAATTTTAGGCCCTGTATTTTCTTTCCTGAACAAAATGCTTAATGGACTAAAAAAAACCTAAAGAACTTGCCAGATAAAACTTAAATTAGCAAAAAATCTGTGATATTTTCCTTGATTTTAGTTCTTCTCATGTTGTCCCTACTGTCCTTCAAAAAAATATCTTAAAACAGACTGTTTTTGAAATTTGTATACTATTTTAAATTTTATTCCTCACAAAATCTACCTGAAGATGTAAACCATTACAAAACTGTCTAGTGACTCCATTATTGCTACAGACCTTATTATTCCTATTTTTTTTAACAATTTATTTTCAGTACTATGTAAGCTATAATTCATAATTGGAATTATGATTGGTTTGTAATCAGGAACTAAAGCCTTTCTGGCTTAAAATGTCATTGTACAGCAGCCCTTACAGTAATGAATTTCTATATGTTCATGATTAGTTTGTGACCTGACATTTTAATTTGCTTCCTTTTTACACCCTCTCTTATAATTCTTCATGGCGTTATTCTAGTGCCGTTAGCATTTTAGCTTGTAGTGAAATTCATTATTCAATTTTTCAAATTCTTATGCATGATTCTTCATTTTCACTATAAATTGTACTGTCTATATAACCTCTACCACTTTTGACTTATTGATGAATACATGTGTTACTTCGGGCCTTTCTTGAAACCAACAGCTAACATTAAATTAATCTGAATACCCAATCAACCTTCCAGAGAAACTGCTTTGGATAAACTTTTCCAAGCCACTATGATTTCTATGGTATTTTGTAAAGTAAATAAAGTTAATACTCTTCAAAAGCATCTGTTTTCTAGTAGAATTTGTTAGGACCCTGTACAACCATGGAATACCAAAAGATCTGCCTATATTGAAGTCTTTTTTGACCTCTCATTTTTGACTGAAATTCACATTTTATCTGCAGGCAAAAACTCTTCTGTTCATGCAGAAGGAAGATCAGTTTTTTGGGGTTTTTCATTGTTGTTGTTGGATTATTTTTTTTTTCTCAATGAAAAAAATATGCAAAAATTCTGCTTTACTGTGTAGTGTTTTCCCAGGGAATTCTTCCTTTTTGTCCATATGCTTTGCCCTGATGCTGGATTTTAAAATCCACTAAGCTGGAGGAAGGTATAATCAACACAGGTTTATTTTAGACAACCATGTAATGTAAATAAAAGCAATCCTAGCCACCATTGCTTGTAGAACAGAGCTCTGAGGGAGAAAAAGGAGTAAGAGCTCATCCAACACAACAACCCATCCATGGCTGTGAGATCTGTCAAGTCCTTTACGCTGTGAGCCTGAAGACCGTTAGCTGCACCCATTTTGTAATGGCTCTTTCAGTAATGCCTCATGCTGATTCCCCACGTTCAAAACCACATGCCTGTCAGCCTTTGCACTGCTTTCTGCCCTTTATCCAGGATGCACCCAACTCCTGCAAATGTCCTCTCTCCTTACCATCTGCTGCCATGCTAGTGCTGCATTCTTCAGCATGTAGGATTGCAGGGATATACTTTTGTACATCCCCCTTTTTCATTATGTTACTTTTCTTGGAATGACATTTTAGGTCTTGAATTCTTCTTGGCAATGACCTGTTCCACAAAAGGAAAATAAACTTTAAGACAGTTAATAATGCAGATACCACTAGCCCTCCTGACCTCAGGAGGCAGAGGCCCAGAACAAAAAATTGGCGTATTGCAAACCATTTAGACCAAGACTTTGAAAGTGCACCACAAATTGCTGTCATGGTTGAAATGCATTTCTTTGACTGATAAGAAGGAAGAAAAAATGCATACAAAGGTTTCCTCAGAAAGAGTCTATTCAAATTAGCTGATGGAATGGGACATTTTACATTACGTATTTCTTTCATAGAGGATGAAACCAAGTTGCTTCTCACTGACATACAAATAACTTTTATAAAACTACCCTTATGTCCCCTTATCAGTTGTAAAATTAATCTTTTCTTCCCTAGTTGTTTCTAGTAAAAGGTTGTCCTGATGAAAGACTTTTTTGGTGTCTTTAGTTCTCTATTTGCTGAGGACTACTCATGACTCTGGTAAGATGTTATATCTTTAGGTAAACATGATATCTTGTTGTTTAATGACTTCTCTTGTATTTCCATTATTGTATTAGTTACAATTTAAGCACATAACTTAACAACGTTATTGATTTTTCTAATTATCTAACATTGATTTTTTTTTTTAGCTAGCAATATGATTTCTGCTATTACTGATTGTAAATAATATTTTGAAGTAACTGTTCTGCAATATGTATTAAAATACAGACTCCCTCTGAGGCAAAGGTTGGTGTTATGTAGAGTTAAAGATGTACAGAAAGCAATATATTTTAACTAGATCTTTCAAAAGGAAAGGCATTTTTTCGCATGTTTTTTTCCTGGAAAGTGCTGAGCAGCTCACGCTGCTCTTCATGTAAGATGATTGAAACCATGTAATGGTGCCTTCTGCTTTGTCCCATAGCTTCCCAATCAATCATTAGAAATCCAAAAACAAATGGGTGTCTCTCAGAAGTAGTGAGTAGTGTCTCCTAATGAAATAATCACACACACACACACACCTGCTGCCCCATTTTAAGAACATTGAAAAAAAATTCAGATCAGAGATGACCTGATTATAAGCTTAGAACCTGGAGCCTCAAGAATGAAGTTTACATTCCAGTACTTATCTGTGCCTTCCTACTCAGAGACACAGAAGAACCTCCACACTTGTAAGGGTTGGCAAAAATTCTAACAGGAATTGCAGAGCAGCGTGGGAGGCCCACAGAGGATTAACATACTCTTGTTCATTATATAGCTTCAAAACTGGCAGTTTGACTGGATCTTAACTCCTCACCCAGACCCATCACTTTACAGTTTTTACCTCACCCTGTGTTTTCAATGGAATAATTTTTCATCCCCTATCTCCAACACTTCAGATTTTTGAGCTGATGGGAGGTGCAGGTACACTGAGTGAAATCCTGTCCAGGTTTTCATTTTATTTTCTGCAAAAGTTTTATCCAAAAGTTTGTTTTCTTGCACTGTTATTAGTTAGTTTAAATCCATACTACATTTACAGCTGGAGTTTGAAACTGACAGCATTATGTGTTCTGATCATCTGAAATTAATAATAATTTCTAATGACTGTCTAATCATTCTTAGCTCAGAATTACAATTCTGTATTGCTACATTGGCCAAGAAATAAGCAGCCTGCTGTTGTTTTATACTGTGTCTTTTTAGCCAACTCATCATTATTCAACAGCCTTAGACTTTCTTGACAGGTATAAGCCAGCTGAATATCTGTGTTAACACAGAGATTGATACCTACCATTAGAAAGTTATGTGTTTCCAAGCTCTGCTTAAGAATCCTACAAATGTTTTGTCTGTGTGACAGAGGCCTTAAGAGAATAAACAGTGGCTTATGCTCTTCTGCTTAACTTTGTTCATGCATTTGTTCTCTCTTATTCCCCAACCTACACATTAGTTATCCAAACTGTCCTGAAGCTGGGCAATATCCTCCAGTTTAAGGGAGAAAATGTTCCATCCCTTTTGTCAAAGTGCCCAATACAATGAAGACAAGAACTATCTGGTGTCCTCAAAAGTTACTTCACAACAAAACTTCAGTAATATCATAATTTCTAGATTTTCCTTAGAATGATGTGGCTAAGTCATAAACAGCCTCCCTTATCTTGCTACATATGTGTGACAGTCTGAGCATCCACCTGATATTCTTCATCTAGAGTTTGATTTATCTTTTATCTTTTATCTTTTTTTTTCTTTTTCTTTTTTTCCATTTAGAATAGCACAGGTTTATATATACATGGGAACTTCTCCTTACTGAATTTGTTTTTTCTATATAATAAATATTTTGGCATTAAAATATCCATTCAACTCTCTCACACTATTTTGGGAAAGGTCAAAGCTGCAGAGCATGGAAGGGTAGAGGGATCCAATCTTCATCAGACATCAATCTGCAGTGAATGAGAGCTTGTGTACACTTTGCAGTGGTGAATAGCTAGGTATAAAAACTCAGAAAGAGGGACAAATGACACTATTGAACTGACCAGAAACTACCTAAATTATCATAAAAATGTCCATCTGTATTTCAGTTTCTGTGTCCAGTATATTGATTTGCAGGAGAAATGAAATTCTTAAATGAGCAAAGTTTTCCATATTCAAAGCTATATATATACATACACAAGTTACTACATAAGTGCACTAGTTCTGTTTTCATTTTAGATAGTGAAAAATAAAACAGATAAAATTGAGAGATAATAAAAATCTCTGCGCAGATAAACAACCGATCACTTACGTGAATAAGGATATGAACAGTCGTTAAAAATTTATGTCCATTCAGCATTTTTAATATTGTTAATTCTTTATTATTCACAGTACCAGAATCATATCTTCCACCAGTACAAAACCTCCTAAGGTTGTGAGAAAAATATGTAAAATAATTCATTTCTGGAAATTGTTACTCATAGTTGTTCCTTTTGCCAGTAGCCCTAAGTAGAAATCTTCCCTAGGTAATGCTGTGGTAATTGTAGCAAGAAAATATACATCTGGAGGTATATAAAAAGAAGGTGCCAGCATGAACAGAAAGACAGAAGTGTGACAAAATAGACCTGAATAAACTAATCTGGCAATTATGCTAGAGAAAACATTAATGAGATTAAGTGTTTTCAGAATAAATTGACTTCTTTGGTAAATTAGCAATTCTTCTTTTGCATCTGCCTAAATGTTTCCTTTCCTAGTACTAATCATTTTTGTGTGTGTGTAAGTGAAAGATTCTGAACTTTTTAATGTGTTTTTATTTAACTTTGTAATTAAACTAGTAATTAGCCCTTTCCCCACTTCCCACCCCCCTTCAGACAGGGAACCTTACCAGGGTCCAACCTACACCATTATTTGCTTTTTCTAGGTTCTTTGTGGGCTTGACAGCTGTACGTACTGACATTATGTGTGTTTGAATTCACTTCTGCAAGGTATTGAATGCGGTATCCCTATTTAATAAAGAATTTAAGCACATTCTTATATGCTTTGCTGTTCAATGCATAATAACCCCTCCTGAAATCTTCACAGTGAATTTCTCATCCTATCCCAAACCTACTTGCAAGAGTAAGAACTGCAGAACACAAGTAATATTTGATTATTCGTTCTCCAAATGTTATTCTTTCAGAAAGAACAAAAAGGAAAAAAATAATTTGAGGAGAACTGAATATGATAATTTCTTTAAGCATATATCTTGTTGATAAGCTCCAGTTTTGAAACTCATTCCATTCTCCTCTGCCATCTAGCTTAGTTATATCAGAATAACATAACTCACCATAAAAAGAGTGGTCTATGCTGAGGGATAACACACAAATTCTTCCACCTTCCTTAAGAAAGAAGATGTTCCAGATAAACCAACACAACCATGGAGATTTTGAGAAGGAAATGGGACCCGACGGGATGCATCCACGGGTCC
>NW_010314436.1:0-1787 GCF_000700745.2 Antrostomus carolinensis | reverse complement strand
GTTTCTCCTTTTTTTTTGCCCCTTTTTTTTGCCCCTCCTTCTCAGGATGTACTTACTGTCTCTGACTGCAGAAAACTCCTTGTATTCCTCCAGTTCCCTGGGGCAATTCTCACAGTTCCAATGCAGTGCACTTTTGTGACGGTTTTTCTGTGCGCTGAATTGCAGGCTTATGGCATAAGATAAAATGTTTCTGTCCTGCAGCTGTACTTCCTATGAAGCTCTTAGTACCATTTGTATGCGTTTCAGATGTTTTTTGAAAAACAGAAACTTCTGGTTATTTTCTCAATTAAAAGGAGCAACTGCAACATTTTGTAGGAATAGATTGGAGAAAGCAAAGAGTCCTTATCACTGGAAATGAGTGAAAACATTTTACTGTACTCCGCTCTCGTAAGGCCCCACCTGGAATACTGCGTCCAGTTCTGGAGCCCCCAACACAAGAGAGACATGGACCAGTTAGAACAAGTCCAGAGGAGGCCACCAGGATGATCCGAGGGCTGGAGCAGCTCTGCTGTGAGGACAGGCTGAGAGAGTTGGGGCTGTTCAGCCTGGAGAAGAGAAGTCTCCGGGGAGATCTTATAGCGGCCTCCCAGTACCTGAAGGGGCTACAAGAAAGCTGGGGAGGGACTTTTCATAAGGGCAGTTAATGACAAAACAAGGGGAAATGGGTTTAAGCTGAAAGAGGGGAGGTTTAGATTAGATATTAGGAAGAAGTTCTTCACTGTGAGGGTGGTCAGACACTGGAACAGGTTGCCCAAGGAAGTTGTGGATGCCCCCTCCCTGGAAGTGTTCAAGGCCAGGTTGGATGAGGCTTTGAGCAACCTGGTCTAGTGGAAGGTGTCCCTGCTGATGGCAGGGGGGTTGGAACTAGATGATGTTTAAGGTCCCTTCCAATCCAAACCATTCTATGATTCTATGATTTGACTTTAAACATAGTTGTCTGAATTCTGATTTTTTTTAGGATCGCTTGTTTAAGAATCCTTTCTGTTTTTCAATGCTTGTCTGCTTTGAGAACAGACATAGAAGGAAAATTAATGAAGGAATCTAAAATCCTGAGTCTGAAGTATACCCTGATACTAGGTTATACTCCAACAGATTAATGTTTAGTAGTATTGCAAACCTTAGTGGGACTGATTTTTTTCCTTTCTGGTGAGATTTAAAGACATGCTTTGCCTGAAGAGGAAGTATGTTCTTTAAATGAATATTTATTCCTAATTTTTGTATTTTAAAGGTTTATTTCTCGTCAAGTAATGTGTAACCCCATGCTTTGGTAATTAATGCAGTAGATGCGAAGTTGGACAGATTGTCATAATTCTTGTTGATGAGTGCCATTCTGTGGTAGTGATTTTATGCTTCTGGAGAAGAATGTTTGATTTGCTTTCTCTATTCAGAAGGGTATAAAATCTATGGCAATTGCATCGTGTAAAATAGAGACGTGTGTGCAAGAAAATGTCTTAACCAGTTGCCACTGTTAAATTTATTTCTTCTCTATGATCTTCTGTTGGTTTCTGATGCTTCTTTCTAGTTGCTTTGGGAACATAAGGGACAACAAGGATTGTTGCAGTTAGATACAGTGGTGTATGTTAGGCCTGACCAACAAAAATGTCCAAAAAGTAAATACAAAAACTTCTTTAGACAATTCAGACAATTCAGCTTTTTGGAATAGTTCCTTCTAACTTGGGTGAAGTAGTGGTTATTTACTCACTAACACACAAAAATACTTTGTATTATTATTTTTCTACTACGTGTGGCTTTTAAATACTATCTTTACCTCCTGCAGTATCACTGTA
>NW_010314435.1:2937-4646 GCF_000700745.2 Antrostomus carolinensis | reverse complement strand
CCCCTCCGCTTTTAATCTTGGTTATAGTCTGATTACTCGGACTTTAAACAATCCCGCCCCCCATGTGGGAAGTATGTATTTATTTATTATCAAACTGCTTTGCATGGTTGAAAGGCTGTAAACTGAAAGAAGAATATAGAAATGTATCCTTTTTAAATTATCTGTGGTCATACAAGATGGTTAGCCTGGAGTGATGGTCCACTGAGCCATAATACAACATCACTTATTTTAAAGAGAATGTGAAATGGGGTAACATTAAGAAATATTATAAAAATGAAAGTGTCTTTTTCATAAATGATGTTTTTTTTCTCCCAGCTATATTGTTAGAATGATATCTACAGCTTGCAAGAGAGAGGGTAAAAGGAGATGGAATTAGTTCTGTAACTGAGAGGCTGGTCTAAAACATACCGAATAATATAAATTTTTGGACCAGGTCTTAAATTCATGCAGTCATCAGAAGACAAAAATCACAAAGTGAATCCTTCATCAAATTTTGGCAAAATCAGATTATTTTTTTTTTTTTTTAAAGAAGTATTTTGAAGAAGGGAAGGCAAAGGAAGGGAGGGAAGGCAAAGGAAGGGAAATGAAAGGAAGGGAAATTAATAATAAAACTTAAGTATGCTGTTAGGTTGTCCTTGTTAGTTGTGTTTCTCATCAGCTTTCTTCACTCCCCCCTTCCCTTCAACCTACTGCTACGTTCTTTTTTTTTTTTTACTTGTATATATTGTTAGGTATCACCTTGTAAAGATATACATAATGCCTTGAGTTGCTGCACTTCATAGCCCTGACCTAGTAGAGTCTCTCACGTTTTTTCTCCAAGGGATTTCTGCATTTAGCTTTTGACTGTCATGATAAACTGTTTCTATGGATTACCTTTTGCCATCCTTCACTGTCTTGTCCCAGGAGACACAGAAATCCTGGAGTTTATAGATTTTTTTTTTTTTAATCTTTAATACTGAGGAAGATATTCCAAGGTTTTCAGTTTACAGCCTCTGTGTCAAGTTGCTTTCCAATAAAAACAGGAAATAAACTGGACAAAATCTGTTGAAAATCTCTCTCTTTTTTTTTTTTTTTTTTTTTTTTTTTTAACCTTCTGTGTTGGGTTTGTGTGGGGGGAAGCCATTTTTTTTTTGTAATGGGGAAGGGTCACCTTGTGAGAGTGAAAAAGCTCCCCTGGCTCCAAGGTGGAGAACCCCCAGCCCAGGCTGAGCCAATTAGCACTAGAGAAACACCTCTGGGAATCCATATTTGTGAGGGGAAAGGCTGTCCTGAAAAGAAGAAGGTGGAGAGAACCTGGAGGAGAGGCCATTGACCTGAACAAAAGACGACCACCAGCCTAAACAAAAAAACAGACATAGAGAGAGCTTTGTTGTCAGAGGAAAAGAGGGAGAACCACACCCAGTTCACCTGATGGAGCAGGAGAAGGCAAAGGAGGTTCTGCAGCCCATGGAGATTCAACAGCAGAGCAGAGACTCACATGTAGGCCATGGAGGACTCCATGCTGGAGCAGAGAAATTGAGCCTGAGGGCAAGTGTGACTGGAATTGTGACCCCAAGAGTCGCTCGCTGCCAGAGCGGGGGTGGACACCCAGAGTGGGGGGAGAGTCTGCAGCCCGTGGATGTCCCCATGCCAAAGCTGGGAGCTGAGCCCAAAGAGATCCATGACTCCATGGGAAGCTCACTTTGGAACACTTCGTTCCTGGACTTTCA
>NW_010314435.1:0-2895 GCF_000700745.2 Antrostomus carolinensis | reverse complement strand
GCGGCGGAGGTGAACTGACTGAACCCCCATTCCTTGCCCCCTGTGCTGCTGTGGGGGAGGGTAGAGATATCAGGAGCAAAGTGATTTGAGCCTGGGAAGAAGGGAGGAGTGGGGGAAGGTGTTGTAAGATGTGGTTGTTCTGTCTACTTAGATGATTTGCAATGAATTGAATTGATTTTTCTTCCCCAAGTTTGAGTCTGTTTTGCCTGTGACCAAAACTGGTGAGTGAGCCATCCCTGTCCTTCATTCCTAATCCCATGCCCCCTTTGTTGTGTGTCCCATCCCATCTCACCAGGTTGGCGGAGTGAATGCAGGACTGCATGGTCCCACTGTGGGTCAAACCACCACATCATCTGAATGTAGATGCTGAAAACAGTTGCACAAATATAGACTAATCCAGCCAAGAGTTAATTGTTTCTAATGGAATTTAGGTAATTGAAATTGCTAAATCTTAACATACCTAAGAATCTGACAGTCATTAAACATTGTTCTGCATTGGTTCTTTGCTTTTTTCATATATGCAAAATGCAAGGGAAAAATAGAATAGCAAGGAAAGCAACTGGCTGAAATCAACACACATAAGAAAAAAAAATCATTTATGATTGACCTATCTACTTACCATGGTGGAAGTGGAAGGCATAAATAGAACCTTATGAATAGCATATAAATGGTCCATGAAAGTTGTTTCCTTAACAGATTCTAAGTAAAATCATTATGGTCCTTTTAATTGTCTTAGCCAGCTTTTAAAATAAAGGAAATTTTTCCATCTCTGATTCTCTCATGGAACCTTTACCTTTCTGGAAAAAAAAATCCACACACTTCTATCAGACATACTCTAGCTGCACTATATAGAACTGAAACACCACTTAGTGAAAGCCACAAAGCATTCATTAAATTGCCCCTTATGTATTCATCACGCTTCTTTTATTCTAAGTGGAGAAGTCTAGAAGGCAGACTATCAATCTACTCTAGAAAAAGCATAACTTTCTGATCACAAGGACATCTGCCCTATCTCCCAAGGGACCTCAAAAGCTCACTCATTCTAATTTTCTACTAATTAAAAAAACAGATTCACTTGTACTTTCTTATCGACAGGTTTAGTAAGCTAAAACAACTCTTTCAATTTTGACTCTGTCAAATCTGTTTCTCTAACTTTTTGTTTTTTCAAGGGGATGGTTACAATTATGGAAGAGTCCCTCTAAGTGATCCAAGGATCCATTTTTCTTTCAGCTTTAAAATTTTGAGGATTTATAAAAGTTGGGCAGGAGAAAATTATTTTTAAACGATAAGCCTAGTCAAAGTCTCCCAATGTTATTTGAAGAGATGATATGAAAAAAAATTCTACAATGTATAATATAGACACCAGAACTCAGCCTAGTTCTTATAGCTTTATAGCTGCTCAGTTGCCATGCAACACTTTACACAAGACTAGCAAACTTTGTTCTACAATGTTTTAAAAAACCTTGAGCTGTATCTGATGACAGTTATTAACCCTCCCTCTTTCAATTCCAGTACAAGCTAATTATGTGTAATAGGATACAAAGGAGAATGTAGATTTTCTACTGAAATTTATTGATTTTGTTTTTTCTGGATTAATCCCTTGATTATGATAAAGAGGTAATGCCATTATGTGAAGTCTTTTCTATTCCTTCCTGTTTATTTTTTTCAGAACATATTGGTGTAAAAGGGATAGGTGATAAGGAAAATTGCTTTCAATTACCTAAAGAAGAAGGTATAAAGACATTACCTTGACTATCAAGGTCAAGAATCAGAGGCTACATGATTACACTGCCAAACTCAGAAATAAATGGGCAAAAGTCTTTGCATGTTGCTGTGCCAGAAGGTCCCCTTTCCAGGGGCTATTACTAGAGGGCAGAAAAGCATCTCACCATTGTACAGGCTAATCACGTGAAAGGCAAGAAAAAAAACAACCAAAAACAAACCCAAACCAACAGACCAAGGTCAAATGACTAGGCAGATGGTATTTGTTTTGAATCCTGATAAATTGACAGTAAGCTTTCAGGTCTTTGAGAGGATTTTGAGGCAGTGAAAATATCTTGTGAAACCATTTGTCTTGCTCTTCAGCAGTACAAAGCACCCACGTCACAGATTTGTGGACTGAAGGGGAAAGGAAGGTTGTCACAGCAGTCAACAACTCTTCATCAGTTTTGAAACATAGGACACCAGCTTCATTTTGTTCAGTCCTAAACTTTTTCTTATGATCTAGTAAAAGAGAGTTTATGCTACTTTAATAATCTCTTTATGAATAGGAAGGCTTTGCCTTTTAGCTTTAGGGGAAGTGTTGCTAGAAGGAACAAGGATATCTGATGAGATCTACTGAACCAGTGAAAAGTTCAGCATCCATCTGGGTAACCATGGCCTGATGGCAGAGAAATAGAAGGGATGTGCTTTAATGAGGGACGTGTGTTGTGTGGAAGCAGAAATGCACGGCTGAAAGGTATGAAGCTACTTACTATATTGATGCTATGAAGAATATTTAGTCACTAGTACCAATAGATTTTTTCTTAATTTCATTCCCATACTATAGAAGAACTGGGAAAGGTACTAGATTTATTTCACTAATGCGATACTGAAGAAACTTGTCTAGTGAGAAAATCTATCTGCAGAATTGCACCGGGATTGCAAATTTAGGGCAGGTTTGATTCAGCTAAGGGTGATTGTTAGGAAACTCTACTCCTCTTGGATTTCCATTTTGCAATCTTCATAATTCTGAAGACATAGAACAGTCACTGGGGAATGACCTATATCAGCTTTGTATGTACTATATTCATTCAGCCTGTGACAGACTGCTGGCCATTTTGTACAAAGAAAACAGCTGTATGCAAAGGTAGCAGCACATGGGAAGGCTTTTCTTGACAATAATAATAATAATAA
>NW_010314434.1:0-3830 GCF_000700745.2 Antrostomus carolinensis | reverse complement strand
TGCCTCTCCCCTCTGACCCAAATCCACACTGTTACTCTTGAGCAGAGTACATCCTTCCCCATATCATGGGATTCCAGAGCCACAGGTTGCCCAGACATGGGTCTCATTGGGTCCTGCTCGTCAGGACCTGTCACCTCAGAAATGTTGTTAGCAGTGACATATTAAGCAGTGATAAAGGCTGGAGCTTGAAAGTTTCAGTCCCAGCATCCTTTCTCCCCCTCCTCCATTCCAGTCTTGCCCCTTAGTTGCAAAAAATACCCTATATAATACCCTATATAATACCCTATGTGTATTAGGTGTGTGAGAGAGATCTGCAGGGACTCCTCATGCAAATTAGGTTTCATCATGATCTTGTGTTTGAGAAGTTGTGCTTATGTGACAGAAATTTTCAATGATCTGTGATGAAGAATATATAAAAACAAACATTTGGGTAAAGGGAACAATACCTTGTCTTCCTGAAAGTATCAGCCTTGATTTTGTTCTTATTTCCTTTGATTTTCATGTAAACTGAACTTTTCATGTTCAGTCTTAACATGTTGGTTATATTTGGCTCATTCTTATTGATGCATCTTTCTTATGGCTTCATTGTAAAGAAAACTCCTTCCACTGAAGAGAAGTAAAACGTTTTTCCTAAATGCTTTTCTCATCTTGTTATGGCTGCAGTGCACTTTGAATGTGTCTCTCTAATATACTAGAGGCCCAAGGGCTTGCTAGGAGATGAGGGACTTTCAAGGATAGCCATCAGAATGGCAGCTGAACTTGGGTTTTCCTCACAGCTCTGAAGAGGCATCTCCCTTCTCCTTCCCATGTTCCTCAGGTCCCCCAGCACTGCTTATTGCTGTTTCTGGTTTGTGCAAGGAGAGCACAAGGTCTCAAAAGTTCTCAAAATGTTCTTGAGACCCTGCTTTGAGCTGACTCTTTCTAAGGTGTTCCCACCGGCATTCCCCTTATTCTAATACCCATATGGAAATGGCTGCCAGAGCCTGTCTGCATCAACATAACATTAGAAAAATGAGGTTTTTTTTCAGATATGGTCTCATATTCCCCCTTGGGACTGTGAAAGAAGGACACAAAGGTCTCTTTTCTCTTCCAGAAGCATTTGTCCCCTCCATCCCTCACAGCCTGCACCCGTCCTTTGTGAAGCAGAACCCTTCTTCCTCTTTCAGACCAAGTGCAAACCTGAGCTGGAGGCAGGTGCTGTCTGTCAGCTCTGGTTGCCCTCCAGACAGGTTCCTGCCCTCCTTCTCAGCAAGAGCTGTGCTACAGCCTCCCTTTGCAGAGCTTTCTGCCTGTGTCCAGTTGCAAGCCTTTGTCCAGCCAGGAGACACTAGTCCAACACACAGCACAAAAGGCCCCAGGTCCTGGCCACAATAAGATGCCATTGACTCATTATAGCACTCTCTAGATGGGCTCCAGGGTGGGCTGGCAAGCTCGACTGCCCTGAGGGGAGGACATCCATCTTTAGTCTGTCAGGATGTTTCCTGCCAGCCTGTCCCATCGTGCCTTCCCTCCTTCTGCCTGTTCCCCAAAGCCCAGGGCAGCTGCTTGCTAAAGGGTGCAGCTGGTCTGCAACTTGGAGGACTCCAAAGGACCTTCTAGCTGGCGGAACAGGCTGCAGGAGCCCAACAGCAAGAGAAGTTTGCTTCAGCTCTTGGGCTGGAGTGTTCAAATACTGAAATGCAACCAGGGACCCTGAGCAACCCCTCCACAGATTCTTCCCTGCTGGTGCAGCGCTGAGTGTTGCTCTTTAAACACAAGTGTCAACTGATGGTATGCTCTCTCCTGCTGGGCAAGAGGAAGTTGCTGTCTCCTGACCTTGCCACACTGCAAGGGCTTTTACTGTACTCTTAGATCATGGTGCTGGATTTGGCAAGAGCCTTGCCCATGAGACAGCCCTTGCCTTGGCACTGTGGGGCAAGAGTTTCTGCTTTCTCCACACTTGCAGGTGACACTCCTATGTGAAATCCTTCTTATGGCTGATTCTTTAATATTCCTCTTTTTGAGAGGTGAGGCAACTGACTCCTTTCTTTGATGTGCCCCTGCCTTGCAGATGGAGATGCCTGTCAGCAGTTTCTTAAATTCAAAGTATCTTTTGGCAATCTGGAGAATACACCATGGTGAGATGTGCTGGTTTGCTTTGCTCTGGAATTTCCTTCCCCATGTCTACAGCCTCATATGTCAAGTACTGAAGCACAGGAATCAGACACACAGGGACTCTGGCCCCAGCACATGCTGCCCGTTTCCCTTTGCATAGCTGCCCATCTTTGTGGCTCACAGAGGTGGCCAGTCCAGCCTTGGAGGGGGAACTCATTTTGATCTTCACTTCTTTCTATTCCAAACAGCCTGCAAAAGGCAGTGTCATGACCTGTCCCTGTCACTTTCTCAGGCATTTTGCAAGGTATTGCTCTCCAATCACACTTTCTTTAGCTTGTATTGATGTTTCTTTGTGCTTTTTGTCTTTCCTAACTTTCTTTTCTGGTGTGATTGATTTGTTTAAATATTTTTTATTATTAGAGGTTAGCGCATTTCTCTCTGCCTGGCCTCCTTACCTACCTGTGAATTGCTTTTTTCACGTACCTTCTGCTCCAGCCTTGTCAAATGAGTGTAAGCAACTTCTGGGCACTGGAGACTTCTTTTGTGACTGAGTCTGTCTTTAAATAAAAGAGTCCAGCACAGAGCCTCAAAGATGATTAAGGGAGTGGAGCATCTCCCTTATGAGGAAAGGCTGAGGGAGCTGGGTCTCTTTAGCTTGGAGGAGACTGAGGGGAGACCTAATTAATGTTTATAAATATGTTAAGGGTGAATGTCAGGAGGATGGAGCCAGGCTCTTCTCAGTGATGCCCAATGGTAGGACAAGGGGCAATGGGTGTAAGCTGGAACACAGGAGGTTCCGCTTTAAACTTGAGAAGAAACTTCTTTACAGTGAGGGTGACGGAGCACTGGAACAGGCTGCCCAGGGAGGTTGTGGATTCTCCTTCTCTGGAGACATTCAAGACCCGCTTGGACGCCTTCCTGTGTAATCTCATTTAGGTTCCTGCTCTGGCAGGGGGATTGGACTAGATGATCTTTTGAGGTCCCTTCCAATCCCTAATATTCTGTGATTCTGTGATTCTGTGAATAAATGTCCCTTTTGAGTGGGTGGATAGGAAGCACTGGGAAGCTGTAACCTTCATTACTCAAGCACAGGAGGCAGCTGATACTTTTATTGCATCATTGGCATTGACACACCCTCTGTTGTGTACTTCTCTGATTCACGTGGTTCAGGGATGTAACATTTTCTTATAGGTTTACTAAGAATCTTACGTAGTAACCCACACTACTCTTGTATAATACAATTTTTCATTTAAAGAGTGGTGAAGAAGAAAGCAAGAGATAGATACAAATTCAATGGATGGCTCCAAGTAGGGAGTTTGTATGAATGGATCCCATAGGTATTTGTTGTTGATGGAGAAAAAGCTGTCAGAAAACAGCAAGGCAAGGAGGAGAGGATGTGATGAGAGGTACTGCCTTCAAGGACTGATAAACTCCGGAAAAGAGAATTTACAGCAGAAAAGCTCATTTCCCAAAGAAGAGCTGTTAGGGGCTGCAGAAACTCATTGTACCTCCAAGAAGTATAACGTTGTTAACCAATTTCTTGACTTAAATGACTCAATGGTCAGAGAACCAGAAATTTGTCCTACCCTGTTGCTCTGAAACATGCATCAAATACCACTTTTGCAGTTATTTTGTTATTTGAACTGAATAACATAGAAGAGTTTTCTAACAAAATACGACAATTTATAAATACTTGTACACTGTGTATATATAAATAAATACCTGTACTTGTACAC
>NW_010314433.1:6864-7506 GCF_000700745.2 Antrostomus carolinensis | reverse complement strand
AAAAAATAAAGAATGGGATTTAGGAATGAATGGGAGACAGCAGGTTGATCTTTCATAAGAAAACTTGGGTTTAAGTTGGGAGTTTTAATTCCACTTTGAGCTTGACTCCTTTACTAAGCTCCTTTGGAAAATGTAAATCTTCAGGAGGTGAAAATATTAAGCTCTCCTTGAAGAAATTTAGGAAAGAACCAAGAAGGCAGATTTAAGCTATAAGAAGAAGTAACAAGAACAACCTTCAGCTCAACTGACCACATCCTAGATGTCTTCTGCCTCCTTGAAATCTCACCTCTCCTCTGAAAGGGGTTTAGATGTGCACATGGGATTTTCCTCATGCCTCAGGAAATTGAGTACTGGCCAGCCAAGGGTCTGCAGGGCACAGAGGGAGCAGAGGACACAAGGAGGGAGGAAGGCTCAGGAGTTCCCTCATTTTGAGCACCTGACTTTGAAAACACATTTTGCCAAAGCTCTAATACCACCAGTCCTGGCTGTAAATTCACCAGCTGTGCCAGGACCTTTCTAGGCTCCAAGTTTTTCAGATCCTTGCCAAGATGCCTCTTGCCAGATAATTTGGCAGCTCAGAGCACATCTGCTCCTCCATTACACAGCCCTGAGATGATCCCAGAGTGTCTTACAGGAGTGCTC
>NW_010314433.1:0-6843 GCF_000700745.2 Antrostomus carolinensis | reverse complement strand
AGAGTTCATGGAGAACAGGAGAAATGGAGATCGGGGATGCTGGGGGTGGTTCGTGATGGTGTTCAGATGGTGCAGGCTGGTCTGGGGGAATGGGATGGGCAGACAGGCAAATCCTGCTGAGCACCAGCAGTTTGAAGAGTTCATGGAGAACAGGAGAAATGGAGATCGGGGATGCTGGGGGTGGTTCGTGATGGTGTTCAGATGGTGCAGGCTGGTCTGGGGGAATGGGATGGGCAGACAGGCAAATCCTGCTGAGCACCAGCAGTTTGATGGAGTCACGGGGAATGGGATGGGCAGACAGGCAAATCCTGTGAGCACCAGCAATTTGATGGAGTCACCTTCCCTGGTGGGATTTAAAAGATGGGTTGATGAGGTGCTGAGGGACATGGGTTAGAGATGGAATTGGCAGTGTTGGGTTTATGGTTGGACTCGATGATGTTAAAGGTCTTTTCCAACCACTACAATTCTATGATTCTGTGATTCAAGTTCATAAACACATCAAGGAAATCAAAACCCAAAGCAGAGCGGGGAAAGCACGGTGCCCTCCATGCATCTGATGACAAAGGTTTCTCCTTCCCAGGGTTCACCACACCAACCAAAAAAATGTGCTCCCGTGGAGACAGAGGTTGCCACAGCACTGAGAGCTCCTCCTGCCACAGCAGAGGTTCCTCTTGCCACGACAGCGAGAGGTCCTGCCACCGCTCCGAGGAGGTCATCTGCCACGAAGTGAGCGCCGTGCAAGATGTGACACCAGTGGTGGTCCTTCCTCCTCAGGGTCCTGTTGTCACCGTGCCTGGGCAGGTGCCGGTGGCTCCTGCTCCCTGTCAACAGCAACAGCAGATTAAGCAGCCTAAGCAGCCGGTGCAGTGGCCACCACAGCAGCAGCAGAAGTGAAGAGACCAGGTTGAGCCGACGGTCAGCGCACACCACGGGGCTACATTTCTCCCTTCTCCTTTGCAAGATGTAGCCTTGAGCTTGGGCAGGTCCTGCCCCATCCCTTCGGAACATCCAACCTCTCCCCGCAAAGTGGCATTAGCATGGCAGAAACGTGATTTGCCCTCGCGCGCGCGAGAATCTGAATCCATTAATTTCCTTCTTCTGTCTCCAGTAGCAAAGATGTGATTATTAAAACCTAAAGCTCACAAAACTTCCTGGTGTCCTCGTGTTTTTCCACCTCTTCCTTATCTTTAGCATCATTCCCAAGCCCACCTTTATGAACGAGAGTTGCTTTTCCCAGCTTCTCCTCCTTCCCATCGCCCACGATGGGTCTCAAAGCTCAGCTCTGCAGTCCTCACACCTTCTGCATCTACCAGACAAAGCCAGATGTTGGGTTAGGAAAAGGTGTCTGAAGGTGCAGATCAACATCTCTCCTTAATCCCAACCCTTGGCTTTGTGACAACTGGCCCTGAGCCTCAGACCTTCCCATTCTGAAGGAGTTAAAAGTGAAGCTTCAGCTTTGTAACACCTCCATGGCTGGTGAGCACAAAACCAGACTCCATCTAGGAAATCTGAAAATCACTGGTCACCATAAACAAGAGAGGAAGGTCTACCTCGTATTTAATCTTCCTTCTGAGCTGTTCTAAACCGAGAATATGGGCTTTGTGGAAGGGAATTCTCCTTTCTTTGAAAATCCCAGATGAAATACTTGGCTGATGTGAAATAAGACTGGGTTTAAGTCAAGCCATGCACTGCAGCATTGAGTCCCCCTGTGAACTCGAGTCCTATAAACACCACCCGTCTGGAAAACAAGAGAATGATTGTGAAATAATAATTTAAAAATTCCCAGTTCCTGCCAAGATTTAAATTTGGTTGAATTTCTGCTTTAAAAAAAATTCCCAGTTCCTACCAAGGTTTAAACTTGGTTTAATTTCTGCTTTAAAAAAAGAATCCCCAGTTCCTACCAAGGTTTAAACTTAGTTTAAGTTCTACTTTCTCAGCAGAAACCATCCAAGTTCTGCAGTTTCCCTTTAGAAACGTAGAAAAAAGGAATATGAAATGGACTGTTGGTCATAAAAAAAAATCAGGAGTTTTATTTCCCATGGTGCTGGGTTCATCCCCAGGTTCTCCTCCAGCATCCTAGAGGCAGATTCCTGCAGGAATTAGTGGGATGAGAGCAGTATTGTGTGTAATGCGCTAGATATTTAATTAGCGAAGGCTTTGCACTGAATCTTTGAAAGGAACGAGAAACTTATTATTAGCACTTGTTTTTTATGATGTCTGTTAATTAAAATAACGAGGAGCATCATTCCCATGTGCAAGGTCCGTGATTGCAGGTGCAAGGAATGAACATCAGGGTCAGAGACGTGTGGCTCTGACTGCACGTGGTGTCAGAGATGGTCCCTGTGCCCCCCCCAGCCCCAGACACCCAGACACCCAGGTACCCCTCTGCCAGTGCCAAAACCATCCTGTGCCAAACAGGAGGTTGAAACTAAGCCAAACTGGAGGCTCTGGGCTGGGTTTGAGTCTGACTGGCAGCATTTAGGGGAAGGGGAGATAAAAATCTCCTATCTTAACTCTTTCTAAGCGCTCCAAGTTTGCACCTACTCTCTCACTAAACTGAAGCATGGCAGGTTGAGTCATTTAATTTAGGAAGAGCCTGAGGAACAGAGACAACAAATCTCTCCTGAGCTGGAGTTTTGTTATCTCGACACACACATCTGGGAAATGAATGAAGCTGGAAAGTGTATTTCATCAATCCAGCAGGAAATTGTCCCCAACTTCTCCTTGCCACGAAGGCCACGGCAGCAATTTGTGCTGAGATTCCTGTGCTGAGGGTAACTTCTGCAGGGGACATTTTCTGGGCAATGTCTCAATCAAGTCAGTAGGAGTGGGTGAGAAAAAAGACCACAAAAAGCATGATAAACCCAGGGCAAACATTAGAAAAGCAAGAGGCAAGTGAGCCCTGGGTGCAGAGCATGTTCCTCAGAACAAAACAAGTGTTGGGCTCCTACACAACTGCCCTGGTTTTTTTAGGACATAATTAATCTTCTTAGTATCTAGAAGAGCTGTGGTTTGGTTTCAGTGTGGGGTTTGTTGTGAGAAGAATGTTGACAAGATGCTGATGTTTTTAGTTGCTGCTGGATGTTCAAGGTCATCGCGTTTTGCCAGTTTGCAAGTGCAAAGGATTGGGAGCGGGGAGCGTGGTAATTAGCAAAACCCAAAACTGGCATTTGGATGAGCCAATGGGATATTCCAGATCATATCACGTCATGTTCAACCAGGGTTGACTGGAAAACGGAGGGATTCTCTCAGGAATCGCTCTGGCTCGCTCTTCTGAGATTGTGGTTTTGGCATCAGGGTTTCTTTTCACTTGCTCCTCCAGGATCATTATCGGCAGGGGGTGAGCAATTGTACTGTGCACCACTCATATATATATATATATATACATATATATACACACATGTATAAATATATATATATTTGTTATCATTATTATTATAATTACTATTTTAATTTTATTTTACTCCAATTATTAAATTGTTCTTATCTCAACCTACAAGTCTCCTTACCTTTACCCCTCCAATTCTCCCCCCCATTCCCTGATTGAGGTGGGAAGAGAAGGGGGGTGTTCAAGCAGCTGTGTTGTGTTTGGCTGCCGACCAAGTTAAACTACCACGACAACACTTCCAGCTGTGGCTACATTCAGTGATGGTGCAACATCAGAGTCCTGGACCACACCAAGGTGAGTGTCCTGAACAACCTGGTCTCCTATTAATTGTAGGATCTCCCATAACACCCCTCTGAGCATACCCCATAGCCACGATATGCTCCACACACCTCATAGCTGCTCACCAGCTCCCAGGCACAGGGAGAAGACTTCCTTGCCCAACATGGTGCCACTTCGGAGCAGACATGGCCATAGTGCCATGTCCTGGTTTTTCCCTGGACATGTTTTTTCCCACCACATGCTGATAGTCGTGGCCACCTTGGCATGAGTCTCTGTTAGGACCATAGGTATAAAGGATGAGTGTGCACCAGGTGTCCAGTCAAGAGCCTGTTGGGTCACACCAAGTTGAGTTGAAGTTGAAGAAGGCTTCATGCCCTTTCAGGCAATGGGATACACCTAAAGGAGAGGTAGCTTGGTCATGGAATCAAGGCAAGATCTTTTTCTGCAATTTCTTTAACTCCTGCACTTTGAGGCAAACAGGGATAACCAGAAACTGGTAACCAGGTAACCAGAAACTGATGACAGCAAATTTTGACTAATTTTCCCCTGTTTTCTCATTATTTCTAAGATATCTCCTGGACAACCTATAATAATTTTTCTTGCAAGTGAGATATTTATTACAGATCCTCAAGTTTCTTGTTATTTTCAAGCATTAGATATCATGTCTCAACAAAATACAAGAATTATTCCATGGCAAGTATCTCTGTCTTGCACTATTTATAATAAACAAGCATCAAGGCCAGGTTGGACAAGGCTTTGAGCAACCTGGTCTAGTGGAAGGTGTCCCTGCTGATGGCAGGGGGGTTGGGACTGGATGAGCTTTAAGGTCCCTTCCAACCCAAACCATTCTATGATTCTATGATTTTGGAGGCAGAATCAAGTCAAGTGGATAAACACAGAGCTCCACTATACAAATAAGTTGCCAGAAATATTCCAGATCATTCAATCACGTACCTTAGTCAACAACAGGGGAGCGATGGGAGAAGTGAAGTCAAACTGAAGGGAATGACATGAAACAGGGGAATTTTTATAGAGTTGGAGGCTTCAGCGATGAGGCACTCCTGGAAAATGGGGGCTTTGCCCTGCTCTGACCACAGCTGGTTTGGTTTGCTGCCCTTGCTTCCTGATATTTACATCTGACACACTTTTCACCATCATCTCTCTTGTAGAAGACAACAGATTTACTCCTAAACACCATCAAAGATTTATAAAGTCACTGCCTAACTATAGCCTAAAAAAAACTTGGTAGCAAAATATTTCTGGGTTCATCCTGTACATTGTGATACTGAAGTGTAGATGTGAATGGACTTGTTTGAGGGATCCCAGTGAGTCAGGACAGCATCACCCAAAATCAGTTGTGCCTGATGTCTAATCCAACAATGCCATCCCGGTGTTGACACATTCTTGCCTTTTATGGGACAAGAAAATGTAATTGCTGGGTTAGATGGGCATGACTTGTACGTAGACATGGAAGACTGAAGTTCATCTGTGATTCACAGGAAAATCCAGGCTCAGAAGCATCTACCTCTAGAACATTACACTGGTTTGTTTATTTTTTTCTTTAGCTGTTTAATCCATATTTCCATAAAAGCTGCAGAGATGCTATGGCTGAGTACTCAAAGCAGGATGGAAATACTGGTGCTTTGTCCCAACTAATAGTCCAAATATCATCTTCAACTTTATGGTGAAATGGAAGATCTTCAACCTTTCTCTGGAGGCAGGCACGTGGTCCACCTTCCCACAACTTCAACTGCTAAAAAATTTCCAGAAAGTCAACTAAAGACAGGTTTTATTTAAAATTTGGAGGACAAAATTAAGGACTAGATTAAAGAAAGAGAGAGGAAAATAAGAACAGAGAGGAACTCCACCTCTGGGGTTGTAAGCAGGAGTCAGACTGGTGGCTTCACCACAAACCATTCTGCTCCAGGATTTTCATATCACTGCTGTCAACACCGTATTGCAGAATTAGATTAAAACAACATCTATAGCAAGAATAAAAGAAACCCTTGGTAGGACACATCATGTAGACAGGTTGAAATCATCGATGAAGGACATTTTTGGATTAACATGGAATCTCTTATTAAAATATCCGGTATCATTGGGCAATTCAGCTCAAGTATTCCTGCCCTAAACATAATCCGAGTGAGTTCACATTAGTAATCATATTTTTTTTCACATGAAGGTGTGTTCACATTTAGTTCTGGGTCCACGTGACATCCCAACACACCTTGAGGAATGAGAACTTCTGAATGACAAACATCTTTTCCACTTGATACTTGTTGGTCGTGAGCAGATCCATTGGTTTCTTCGGTATTGGTGTCACTTTACGTGAAATACCTTCCAATCTCTTTCATAGGGAGGTGAAGGAATTAAAGAGCTATTAATAACCAACGGGCCAATTACAATGCTTTTAACACAGGGCATCAAAGGGAAAAACATCGGAAGCTGAATACAGTGGATAAAAATGGGCTGGGATATGTAATTAGGTTACACTTGCCAAGAGATGTCTCATGTCCCAGATAACCCTTTAGAAGAATATAAAAGGTCCCTCATCCCAGTTTCCTTCATTCGCTTCTCTGCTCCTACACACCTTCATTCCTCTTGTTGAAGGGGTAAGTTCAATTATTCTCTTTCTCTTGAGTTTCTTGATGAAACCAACTGTTTTCATCCAAGCTTTGGTAGAGTTGGAGTATGTTACTCAATCCTCAAGTCTGGACCTTGGTCATGTCAGAGACCAAGTTCTTGTTAGCCACAAGAGCTGCTTTATTAATGCAAATGGCAAGTGGGATAGTGGTTGAGCAGGAAGAGGTTCAAGCTGAACCAAAACAACAGAAAGATTGGAAAATAGAGAAAGAGGAGAGTCAGAGGACCTTGTGGAAAAGAGGCTTCAAAGTTTTTGAGTAGAAGGCACCAGAAGGTCTGGGGTTGCATATGGCCAATGGATGTTTGGGGTAATTATTCTCTGAAAAGCAAATGGCATCCCTAAAGGGTCATGGGTTTAGTGGGGGATATAAATCATCTCCTGATACGTAATCAGCATTGAAATAATCTTCTTATCCCCGGAGAACAAGAAATTAGGAAGAAAATGGGGGATTCCAGGGCAAATTAGAGAATACAGGTATGCTTAGGTACCTTGGAGCTGCTCTACCAGCATAGAATCATAGAACGGTTTGGGT
>NW_010314432.1:50039-73008 GCF_000700745.2 Antrostomus carolinensis | reverse complement strand
GGGGGAAAGTGGGCGTAGAGAACACAGGTGGCCAAGTAGCATTTCCATACGGTGATCTAAATACAGTATATTGTCATCCAAGAAGCAGCAGCCAGCAAAGCACTGCCTTCAGAGGGAAATTCAACATCATCAGCGTTACTCTGTCTTACACGCGGGCAGATGTCACACGGCAAAGGCCATTTTGCCGGCTGTGCGAATCCCTCTGTTTATTACAAGATAGAAGCTTCTTAAATCACGAAAAAAAAACCCCACACATTACTTGGCCCAGCACCATCTTCAGATCTGCATGTTCTCATACTCATGTATTTATAAAAAGATAAATAGCAGCTGAAGATCAGAGCAAGAAGAAAATAAAGAGTATTCACCTTGTCAGTTAGGAACATGCCTCCCTGACCACCTTCTTTCCCCGCCGTTGCTATTTCTCAATATTTTTTTTTCACTTAGGAAGCATACAGGTGTGTAAGCCAAAACATGCGCACACGTGTAGAACGTGCACACACCACAAAGCAGCCTTTCATGCTGTTAAAGAAGATACAAGCCCCAAGAGCCTGGAAGCTCAGCTTGGGTACGCAGCAGTTTGCATCCGTAACTGCTGAGAGCTTCTATGTCCTGTTCAGAACCCCGCAGGGAGAGAAGACTGTTGTCTTGTCCTTTGGGCTACAATTTCATGCTGCTGTCATCTCACCCGCCCTCCCCTCCCCACCGAAACATGACCTCTAAGATTTTGTTTCTTCAGTTTTGATTGCCTGAGGTTTGATTGGTCCAGTTCTAACAGGTTTTGTTGCCGCAGCAGGCGCAGGGGTAGGTTTCTCCTCGGTTTTGTCCTGGCAGACTCCTGAAGAGTCAGGAATTGCCTCGGCGGGTTTGCTCCCGTTCTCCTCCACTTTCTGCGCTTTGCCTCCTAGGGGTTTGCTCTGCTGCTGCTGCTGCTGCTGCTCAGAAAAGAATCTCTGGGTGGACTGAAGTACCTCTGCTCTCTGCTTTGCCTTAAGAAAGGGAGAAAATAAGTTTACTGAAGAGAAGGCATTGGGGTAAGAGTGACTTCACAGAAGTATTTCCTAAATGAAGGAGGAAGGACTGACCGCAGTGGACAGACTTTCCTAGAAAGACAGCGTCCATCCACTTGCTTCCCAGCTGTCACATCTGAGCACACAGACCCTCAGTAGTATTTTTACATCATGCCTAAGCTTCCCCTGCTCTTCCTAATCCTCAGTCCAGAAAAGAGGATCAAGGGCAACAGTTTGAAGCATTTTCTACCATCTTTTTTACACCACTATTATCACAGAGCTTAAATAGTATAAACACTGCCTACAGTGGGGTCAAACTGCAGTGTCACTCCTCAGGGAGTCAGACAAGACCAGAAGGCACGTGTGTTTGCACGCTGCCCTGACACCACCCCAGCTACACAGGCGCTGCTGGCACCCAGGGCTGTGCCAGCTGTCACTTCTCCTGCCGCCTGGTCTGGACGTCTCGAGCACAGCGGAATCCAGCCTGAGCACCCACGTTTTTTCCTCCTGTTGTTCTGGACACAGACTTCAGAGTCTGCAACAGGGGTGCCAGTGAACCTGGTTCAAGCTTGCACTGTATGTAAGCTGAAGCCTTATCTGCTTCCCACTCAGAGCACCACAAACTCCTGCCTGGCTTCCTTCAAACCCCTCCTCTGAATCCTACCAGTAACCTCGACCTGCACCAGTGGAACTCAGCCTTTGTGACTCCATGGTTCAGCTACAGTTTTACACTGGTCCTTTCATTTGTCAGTGAAGGATGGTGCAGACCAGACGCTTCAGACCAAGCACTTGGCTGTCCTGCCCAGACTCAGGCAAAGCAGGAGCTGCATTAAGAGCTGAATCTTCTGGAAGCAGCATGATCAAGCCCAATGCAGTCAAACACCTTTTTTAAAATTAAAAAGGTCTATCTTATACAAGGAACCTCAACCACAAGACAGATGCTAAGCCTCCATGTACTTCTCAAGTATTTTATGCTTTTTGCAGAATATGGGAAAAAAACAAACCAGCAAAAGCCTGTAACAAGAGGTCTTGGCTTTGATGCTGTGTAGTTGCTCCAAGTAACTCAACAAGCAATAGAAGAGAAAACAAACCTCTGAACTCTGGAGTGCAGGGCTGCAGCAAGAGTCTGATTTCACTGAAGCCAGATGGACACCTGAAATCTTTTGCACAGATTGCAGCCATCCCCTGAGGTTAATGCTAGAAGGCTGGATGACTTGATCACACATAACCAAGTGTGACAGAATAACTCACACAGTGTTTGCAGGGAGATTCAGACAACCAGGACTGGTATTAGTACTTGCTATGACTGGCTAGATTAAATTCATAATATAGACTCGAGACAACACACTAAACATCACCTGGTAAGTCTACAGTTGACATAAACTGGTGGTAGAAAACTAAATGGACCAAATACGTAGAATTTAAGGGGCAATCAATTCTCCTACAACCAGGCAACAGTAGGAAAAGCACACTCTTGCTTTTACACCTCAATGCATGGGTTATGGCGAGTGACAGCAGGTGAAGGAGGTGCTCAGTACCATCTATTCATACAAGCAACTTATTCTAGAGAACACAGGCCAAGTGTACAACAGTGTCTCCCTACATAGACGCCCTGTACTGCAGCCCCTGCCTTGGTAAGAGAGCTTGCCTCAACCTGAAGGGTTCCAAATGCTTTAATGTTAAAGTTAGATGACTCTCATCACCTGCTACTGAAATGCAGCCACCTCTTCTGTGGAGTGTACCACGTTACTGCATTCCACCAGAGAGAATTATCATAGGCATTTCAAACCACAAGGAAATTAATCCAGAGTCACCAAGGAGCGAGGCTGGCTGGAAGATGAGGGGTCATACCGCTGGCTCAGAGCTTGGGAGGCAGATGTGAAATGATAGCTAACAGTCAGGTTTGCAGACTTTATCACTCACTCAAAAAATCCAGGCCCTTGAAACCTAGTTGTCAGATTGTCTTCCACAGCAGTGGCAACTCCACAACCGCTGACCCTAAGACCACTTGAGAAAGGAAGCTCCCAACCAATCTTTAGTCTTCAGTTCTCATTAAAAAATACAGGCTTAGAGAAGGTCTGGGTTCAGCTGTTAAAGGCCCAGCTGCTGGCTTTGGGTCCAGAGGCATTTTAATCAAGACATGATTTGCAGACACGTTCCTGCCCTACAAGCTGTCAAGACTGAACTGGTGTCAATAGCACTGCTGTTCAAATATGAACCTTCAGCCTTCATCACAGCCTGGGCCTGATTGCCTCTGGCTCCAGATACTGATTCACAGAGACCTCTGGCCACATGCAATAAGTGAGGGTGGTTCATAAGGCCCGTGGTCACTGAGATGGCATCTGACTATGCAGCACTATGGGCAGGCTCTTAACAGGTGCCGGGAAGGTGAGAGTATATGGGGCTCTTACCAATGGAGGGAGCACGTTAGGCTGAGAGAGGATCTAAGTGGAAGAAAAAAACAGCAAAAGGACATTGCACGATCAGAAAATTGCCAACTGGATTGCACCTTGGCAATATCTTAAAGGGGAAAAATTTCCTGCTCTTCTGTCAAACTGATGTCAAGAAAATAGGCTTTATGTTAAGGGACACCACGCTTGAACCCCAGAAAAACCCAGCCCTGTAGTGCTGCTGTGCCTGGAAGTAATACCAACAACTTAAAACCAGCACGTAATAAGGGAGGAGGCCTATGGAAGGCAGTGGAAGAGCCACCAGCAAAAGGCAGCCCTGAAAGGCAAGGTAGGCTCTGCTAGTCTTTTGCTATCCAAAAATCAGCCACCTGTAAAAAGGGACACACCACCCTTGTAAGCTGGACTCCCCAGAATGCCAGAAGCAAACCAAAACCCTTTGCCATCTGCCCCACTCTGTATGGACTGTATGACCTCCAGAGATCCTTTCCAACCTGATCTGCTCCATCAATACCTCAGAGCTGCATCTCAGACAAACAACTACCAATCTGCTTTGTCTTTAAATGTTTGAAATATGCACGGGGACTCTTCTAAGACACAAAGCTTTTCCCTTTCCCCAACCAAATGACCTGTTTTTGCAGGATGAGGTGCCTTACAGCTGCACGGAGAAGCCAGCAGAACTGAACAACTGTCTGTTCTACATTATTCACAACTTGTATTAAATTCCTCTCAGCATGCACAGCACTCTAAAAATTAAACACACCACAAAATCCACACTACTAGTTAGCAAGACCAGATGGGGTTTTTTTTGGGCCTTGATCTTGAAATCAGTTTTCTCGCACCATTTCATTTTCTTTTAAGGATTCCATTTTGTATCTCCTAATGACACAGTCTGAGGAAACACAGTCGAGTTACTAAGTGACCAGGTCACACAGAGAAACAGATTTGTTAGTAAGAAGCCACCAGTCACCTACCTGTGGTGCAAATTGTGCAGGAAATGGCTGTGTCATTCTCACAGCAGCAGCTGCTGACTGAAACTGCTTCTGGTAGACAATGCTGTTCATTTTGTTGGACTGATTGTTAGGACTTGTAGAACTGGCCCTAAAGAAAAGAACATCAGTTAGAATCACTGCTCTCATCCAAAGGATGTTGCTGCTTTTAGTTACAACACAACTAGAACTTCAGCAATGGAGGAGGAAAAAAATCTCTTTGAGAAGCTGGTATCAGATATTCTTCTGGATCTACTGCTTGTTTCAAATGCAAACAAACTCAGAACTTAAAAGTACAAAGAAAAAACATAATAGGAAATATTTCTGTTATGGAAAGATTCAAGGGTAAAGTCTGAATGAAAGTGACCATTCCCAAAAGTATCTGTAACACAAATACTGATGTTAAAAGCGTATTCCCCTTCTCATCTCTGCTATCTTTATGTTCAGTCCTACTCCCTTCTACTGTTTGCTCTATTGTGTCAAGTGCAGAGCTTGTCACAATTAAGCGTGTGTGACAGAAGCTGCAATGTGCAGCTGCTTCCACTCTGACCTGCTGTCAAATGTTTCAAAAATGCAGCTTAGCAGATTTCAAGAATTCACAGAAAATGCTCCCCCCCTGTTTTATTTGGTTAAGAACATGACCCTCCATTAACTTTTAAGAGCTGCTGAATCACCACAAATTGAATGAAGCCTGAAAGTTTATCTGGGGGAAGGACACCAAACAGCCCTTGGAGAAAGAGAAAAGAGTGAACAACCTTTAGTAAATGGAGCTTGATTTGCAGAATTCCCCTGCAGAGTGTGTGGGTGATACACTTACTTAATGTAAAATGAACAAGGAAGCTAGTTAAGTTCAGTACACACCAATATTTTGTAAGCTTAAAGAAGTCTCTGTTTAATCTTCACTTTGAACTCTTTTGTCAGCCTTCCCAGTACCTCTACACCTAAAAGCTTATGGTAAGCCCTGCTTTTGTTGCTAGGAGAAGAGACATTTCGTGTAGAATCTTTAAGATATTTACCATGGACTCAATTGTCCTAAATACTGACTAGCTTGTAAATTCCATTTTCTTCTTCCTCATCCCTTCACTTTTATTCTCAGGTGAAGTTATGGAGGCATGACTCCAGCACCGAGTTCAAACTCTCATTTCTACTTCATTAGAAAAGCCTGAACGTTGTCAGTCTGCTAGAGTGAAAGCCACCAAATGTAGTTACCATGCATGGGAGCACAGCTTTCAGGAACATAACTATTTTGTAGCAAAGTTCCTTCAGCCCACTAATATTCACCCCCAAGCAGCTCAATAGGTTTACCACGAAGTGCATCTGCATATGAGCAAGACTCTTAATTCTGTCAATTAACCAAGCAAACCTGCAAACACTTTACTAATTTATCTTGTGAGAATCTTATAGATCTTGCACCAATTCTTAGTTCTCTACCAGAATTGTTGCCACAACTGAGGTGTAAGCTTTCAAGTACTTTGAGCACTGCAGCTAAGAGACTGTCTTAAGAGTTTTACTTCAAAGCATATCTTCCTGTCCACTGCCTTCTGTGTTTTCTTGGTACAATTCCAGGTCATTTTTACATGACTTGTTTATTTTCACTTCATTGAAATATTTTAAACATTTTATTTCAGAACTATATACCTCCAGCCAAGTATGTCACTTCATTGAAATATTTTAAACATTTTATTGTTTATATACTATATACCTCCAACCAAGTATAGCAGATCTGATGACCTACTGGAATGCTGCTTTTAAGCTGAAATTAAGCACTGTATTTTACATTAATAGCCCCTCACCTCATACCTTTCAGAACTGGCTGCTCATGCACGACTAGGTACATTTTCTAGCTCTGATTTCAAGGAATTCTGAGCTTAAGAGAGATTTACCGGAAGGGACTGGAGGTTGGAGTAGTACTTCTACCAGTAACTGGTGGTGTTCCAGGTTTAACATCAATGCCACCTCCAAAGGCCTTCAGGTCCATTTCTGATATCTGAAAGACACAGCAATTGCCATGTTAGTTCTTACTCAAAGATAAATTACATTTACTAAGTAACTGTTAACTTACCTCACATTTTTTTCACTGAAAATACAACAGTTAAGTGGAGGTGAAAACCAGATTGCAAACCAGCTTTTTATAATTAGGACATCCCCAGCACCATAAGCACCTCTGTGTACAATTTTCCTGCACTATTTGGCACTTCCAGCAATGGTGTGGGCTAACTTGATCTTCCTGCATAAAGAAAGGGGATTTGTGTCTTATTTCACATATCTGGCTCTAAAAAAAATGTTTCAGGGTTGAAATTTCCTTCCCCATCTCAGGTACCACACGAAAATATTTAGATATAATCCTGAAAAATGTTGAAGTGAAGAATGATATAAAATAATCCAGTTCTATAAGATGACAAAAGCACAGCAAAAACAGAGCTGTCATTCATGTAAAAAATCTCTAGACTCTAATTGGAGCAATGAACCTTGCATGTTATTTTGCAGATACACTCAACAGACTATAAATTAGTCTCTGGAACAGTATCTTTCCACACACGGCCATGAAGCACAACAGTAACAATAAATCAGTTAAAAGTGAGTGGCTGTTTTAAGTTGACTTTCTTTAGCAGGAACATGATGGAAAGAGACCTCAACACAGGGCGGGCAAGTCACCTAAAGCCACCATCCCACTGCAGTTCTTCCTCATTTCTTATTGAAATGAGTGATCATTTCCAATGACAACTGTAGCAAGAAACACACTGCTGCTTGGAAGATGGGCTCATAAAAATAATAAAGGTGAAAAGGTTTGGCCAGATCCTCTGAAACTAGAAAACTGTATGGTGCAAACATCACCATATACTCTGGTGGGTGACATGATGGAAACTTCACCTAGGTGATCTTGAATTCTGGTTGTCATTACTGTCCAAGACATGGAATTAATGCCCAAGGGAGTTTTTTCTTATCACAGCTGTGAACCACTGGGACAGCAGGAAAGCACTTAAAATCTAGGCCATAAACTGTAAGGATTTCAGGTGCAGCTCCAGAGTTAGATTACTCCCTGCACGGGGGAAAGTCCTTGCTCTGTCTGACAGAAAGCTTAGCTGTGTTCATCTAGTGTATCACCCACTGCTCACCTGAAAGTATGCTGCAACTGCGTTGTGCTGCACACTATCCGAAAATCCCAGGTGCCTGTAAATCTGTGATTCCATCTAAGACAAGAGACCTTGTGATTGGAAGCCAGCTCCACACATCCCCTCATTAGCAGTTACCACAGCAGCTCCAGAGCAAGGAGAGAATTCCCTCCTGTTTTTTTTTTTTACACTGTTTCAGTGTTATCTCCTTATTGGAGCCGTTAACTCAAGAAGAGCTTTCTTCAGCTGCAAGACCAGCCTTTTTTTTTTCCCTTCATGAAAGATTCTGCCTTGCATACAACGCTACCTTCTCAATATGCACCTTGCTGTGTTATTCAGAAATGCAGACCCCCCAGCAACATTAGCAGAATTTAATTCTGGTTTAAGCCCCTAAAATTCCAGTTTGTTGCACTGGAAAGACTTGATCTCATACAACTTGCTCTGGTATGAGACCAGAAACAAAGTGACAAACACATACATGACCAGAATCAGAAACTGGCCCTTATGGTGTAACATTGTTTGCCAGCTGCTCTGAACTATTTCTACACGGCTTCTGCATGAAATATCCTACTAGTCCATATCAACCTAGGTATTGCTAGAGTGCAAATAGACTACTATCAAGTTAGCTACAAAAGGTCAGCTAAACCTTTACAAAATGCACAGACTCAGTCACTAAGGAACTAACCTTGACAGGTTTCTCTGTCTTCCTCTCCTACCTTTTAAAACCAAAGCAGATGCAAGAGTCAACGTGGGCTGCCGTGCTGCTATAAAAGAGCATACAACCATGCTTTGTATTAATCTTTAGATCTACCAACATTGTTACCTTTCCAGTTGCAGTAATCATGCTGTGTTGAGTTCCTGCTGGGATTAATCCTCTGAAAGGCTGGGTTACTTGTGCGGGTCTACTCAGATTCTGAGCCTGCGCTTGTGGGGGCGTGTGCTGTAGTGGTGGCTGTAAAGATTGGGGTAGGGCAATAAGTGGCTGTGCTGTGGATCCAAAGTTGGGCAAAGAAATCTGTGATCCTGGCAAAGGTACTGTCACCTGGAAAAAAAAAAGTACAAAATCACCAGTAACATATACAAAGGGCCATTATTTAACTTCCTTTACTAGCTCTTATGATTTCAGCTATATTCAATGTAAATGGCTTAAGGAATTCATACATTTACCCAGAGAGCTGCAAGCAAATAAGCAAATTTTATTGTTTCACCTGTCTTTATAATCAGTTCTAATAGTGTTTGGGTCTTTGTTTTACAGAAAAAAAGTTGCATGCTAGGTCCTAACTCCAACATCATTTAATTGTATGAAAAAGTAAATTTAATTCAACTCAGAAAATAAAAGAAGAATGAAATAGCCAGCTGGGGAGGTGGATGGGGTTATTTATTTCCTTCAAATAATTTTAGTCATCATAAGGGCACTATTTGGGATGAAAAATATTTTACTTTCCAGAAGTCCCTAAAGTCAGCAGTCCAAGCTAATTTCTGATTAATTTTCTACATATTTGGTATCACTGACATATGTAGCAGCTCTGAAGTTTCATCTCAATGAGATCTGATGTTGACAATTAGGCTACATGGAGTCTGTCTCTCTCCACCATCACTAACTGATACCTGCCCCCATAAAGGCAGCATATGCCTCAGTCAATTAGCAACATCACTGTGCCAACTAAATCTTTGCCTGTTACTGGAAAATTAACTATTTAAGTCATTATTTAAGAGAAGGATGCCAGCAATAAATGATCAATATGAACTTGTAGGCCATCCAACTTCTCAGCAATTCAATTTTTCAGTGCCACTGCAGCAGCTCTCCTTTGCTATCAATTTTCAATTCCTGCATTTTGGAAGAATTAAGATTGTTTCAGCCCCTACCTCTATCCTCATCCCACAAAAACCATCATCAACAACATGCTTTTAAAAAGAATACAATTTAGGAAATTTACCATGCCATAGTTTACCTGCTGGAGAGCACTGGGAGACTGTGCAGTGTTGTAGAAGTTGCTCTGGCCAGGCTGTTGAACTTGCCCAGAGTACAGATTTGAAGCCTGGGTGAGCGTAGCTCTGGCCTAGGAAGAGTGAAAGACACCATTGCATTAAGAATGCTCAGGAGAGCAGTTCCAAGAGACAGTATGGCCCATGATTCTGTATTTCAACCAGTACAGTAGAAACCACAGCACGGGAAGCTGACTACCTGAAGGTTTCAGCTTGTGATAAAGCTCTCACTTGCAAGTGGTAGAATAGTCCTTTACCATCTACCATAACAGAAATTAAACCTGAAGCTCCAATGAGTGACAGAAGTGCAAGGAACCCTGTAGTTTGGGGAATAATCCTCAACTCAGAGATGATGCTAACGTACCTTTATGAAATTACAAGAACATTCTCTTCCAAGAGTCTCAGTTTCCTGTCACCCTGACTATCATGCGATTATCACAGAGGTAGGCTTGTCCCAAGCTACTCAGCGATACTTGATTTAACATTGCATTATCTGTATCAAATCATTGCAGAGGTTCTGCATCTTGGAACATTTCCTACCTGGAGGATGTGTGTATCAATAAGCTGAGAGCCTCCCAGTCCCGAAGCTTGGCTAAGTTGATGTTCATATAAGATAGGAATAGGTTGTGTATTAGAAGTCTGTTGAAATGCCAGGCTTGACTGTGCCTTAGCGAGCTCCTGGTGTTGCACTGCTGGGAAGTTGTGTAAGGCTGTACCAGACAGAACCACTGGTGAGGGCTGAGACAAACCACTCTGCATAAAAGCTTGCTGGGATCTGCAAGAGATTGAAGCATTACATATAAAAATGCAGACAGAGCTCAACAATGAGCCACCAAAAATTCAAGAACACAGGCAACATTATTTAAATGAAATCAGAGCACTTAGCTCTATTGAGCAGATTTTCACCTGAGAAAGGTACATTTTTCTATTTACTCTGCATACAACAAAATAACAGATGCCAGTAAAGGCCACAGGAAAAAGTGACTAGGCGTTTTATTTAAATCTTAAATGTACAGTAAGCAATTTAGATGTGCATGCTAAAATAGTTTCTGCATAACTTAACTGTAACATACAGAAGCCAGCAGTTCTTAGCTCCTGTGCTATAAGGCAGGACAGTGGGGAAGCACCACAAGTTCCACTTAGTCATAAAGTAAACTTCTTTGTTCTCTTGACTTCACAGATCTCCATAGTCCAACTTTTAATACTCACAGGTTAAATCACTGGATGCTGACAACTGTAACTTCCAAATGGATGTTTTGGCTTCAAAACAGTAACACAGTCAGACACTACAGCCTTTAATTTTCACTAGATACTCAATTCCCTTGTTACCAGCATGGGGAAGTTGCAGTTTGTTTAAAAAACAAAGACCAAAACCAGTAGAGCAAAGCATCACAACAGATAGGTTGGTTTAGTCCATTGGAAGTATTTATCCAAACATTTCCACTGAGAGCCTGCTGAATAGCCACCTTCAGACTAGAGACTCTGAGATTTTAAATAAATGCCCCTCTCAAAGCTCTTCAGCTCAGAGGAGAGTGGTTTTGATGTAAAAACACTTTTCACTTTATCACTTAGTTGATAAGTACCAGCATAGCACTGTCCCTGTTAATGTGTTAGCACAGTGGCCATGTGCTTGCCTGACAGAACAGAACACCTTGGGTTAACTTTGTTCTGTACTTTTCCTTAATTGCAAAACATTCATACAGCTGCACTCAGAGTGAGCACTGGAGAAACTTTTCCAGAATGTATGCAGAGGACTGTCTTCAATGTAGCCAAAAACTTTTTCACAAGTTTTTTTTTAGTGGGTTTTTTTGTTTGTTTGTTTTTTTTGGGTTTGCTTTAAGCCAGTAACCTGTACACCTCAAAGCTTATCCCCCCCTGCACCTTTAAAGGTGTGGGAAAAGCAGTCATACTCCTAGAAAAAGCACAACCCAAAACTCTGCTAATAGTGGGTTTATGCATGATCAAATCAGCCAGAAGCATTTGTTTAATCTGGACGGCATGCCAGCCTGATTGTGTTTCTGCAACTAGCCAACTGTTTGCAACAACTTTTGTCAGCTGTGGCAGGACAAGCAATATTTGGTCCAACAAAATCAGCCAAGCACAAAGTCAGGATACACAGGCAATCAATTAAGCCTGTGGCTTCAGCCTCCTACATTGCAACAAGCAGGTTTTTCTACAGTACATGCAAAAGCCTGTAATTAAATTTCCAAATAAACCTTCTCAACATGAAACAAAATCTGTCACAAGTATACCACTGTGAACCAGTTTTGATAGGAAATGCACAGAAGCTTTGGAAAGGCTTCAATGGAAATTTGTCTGGGTATCAATGCCATTTGAGAGATACAGGTCTTCCTATTATCTTTTGTAGCAAGCAGAAAACATTTATTCTAAAGCACGTCCTGCTATCCTCTACACACCTGAAATTAGAGTTTCTACCACCTATGGGGTTCAAACTAGGATTTCAAAGCATTTCAAGACTCCAATGTTAGTTTGATTAGAAAATAACAAACACAAATTACTCAGTTAAAGGGACAGACTCCTCCTTCTGTTCTGTTAGTATGAAAGACTGATGTTTTCAGCTTTTTAGCCTGGTTTCCTGAAGATACCAGTATCATGCATAATTTTTGAACCCATGATTTCACAACTACATCTGCACATGCAGACTAGCCAGACAATCTGGATACAGAATTCTCAGCCAAAGAGATGAAAAGATATTTTTGTGAAAGACAGGATTAGATAAGGTAGCCCTTGAGCACAGAACACAAGTTGGTAAGAAAGCAAGTTCTATAAATTCTGCCACTCAAAATCAAAATAAATTTGCATATGTTACCTACCTATAAGGTTGTAAGGAGGAGTTGAACAACTCTTGGGCTTGTGAAACAGCTGGTGCTGCTCCTAAACTCAGCTGAGCTTGATGCTGTCCTTGCAGAGGTGCATAGATGGGGATGGGGATCTGCTGAACTGAAGCAGGCTGCATAAGAAAGAAACTATTAAATATCCAAGGACAAAAGTCACGTAGAAAAACTACAGTTAAAAGTGTGTGCCAGGATTTGTGTAACATTACAAAAGCAAACAATGAATGTCAAATCCCAAGGCTTTGCAGAGCTGGTACTGCTCCCATTCAGAAAATTACTTTCTAGTTGAATTTTACACTCTTCCTTGCAAATAACCAGCAGAAACTGAATGAATCATTTAGATTTGCATAAAAAACTGCACAAGATTGCGCACAATTTTGTACTCCAAAAGCTGAATAAGCCTGCACTAACACGGCCACATAAACACCTCCTGTGAATACGTACTACGACATGAAGTATATTTGTCAATGAAAGCTTATTCTCTCAACTTTCATGACAAATGCTTTCATTCTCAGGAGCAGAGGAAATCAAACACCACCTGCATGCACCAGAATTAAATGGCAAGGGCAGGCAAGACATCACTTTTGCAGAGTCCTTAGTCCTACTCTCCTCTGCCTCCATTAGCTCATCAGTAGAACTTTACAGGCAACATGGACAGGGAAGGGAAATAAAAAAAGAAATCCACAAATACCTGAGAAAGCCCCGGTTGAAAGCCTTGCTGTTGGGCCAGAGAAGGTGGTGCCAAACGTGCATGTTGGGTATTGAATAGATGACTTGTATCCATGTAAAATGCCGGGATTTGAGCTGCAGTACCTCAGGAAGAGCAATACAATTAGTACCCAATTCCAACCACCTCCCTGCTAGAAAGGTTTTCAGGAGTTAGAGATGCAGCCACTGTCAGTATGTCTCAGTGTGACAGCTACCAGAGAGGCTGGGAGAAGAAACAAAACTGAAGAGCTGGGTGCCTAACCAGCTTTGGTATCTCTCCAATCCATCCCCAGAATCTATCAGTCTTGTATACACATCCTCAGCCCCATGCAATTCTTGGGGGACGAGCAATAGATTATGACCAAAACAGGCATTTGTGTGAAGGAAGGGGAAGAACATGCTATACTGTCATCTAATTTAGGTTAACTATGTGTAGGGTTTTCTTAAAATAAAAATTCCATGATTCTAAACTACTGTAGCACTTTTAAGAAGTCAAGACTAAGCCATTCTTGGTCTTAAATAGCGATTTACAATTCTGCACCAGAAAAATGGTACATCAAGAGATTCAAACTTACTTTCCTCAACAAACTGACAACACAGCATTGTCTTTATACTTACTGACAGAAACCTGCACATTTAGAGTAAGACACCATTGGTGAATATTTGCTTGACAGAAAGCTCTCCATCATTCTGTGTTTACAGCAGATAAAACCAGAATTGAGTTCAACTCTGCAGCTTCACAACTCAAAAAAACAGACACATGGCTTCTCAGCCACAAACACTATTACCTGCTGCAGACTGAGACACATAGACCTGGGGACTTTGCTGTTGCTGGGCAATGAGGGATGGCATGCAGCTCAGCTGGGAAAAGTGACTGGCAGAAGCTAGGCTGCTTGTCTGCAACTGCTGTGGTTTCACTTTACATATATTAGGAGGGTCTGAGGTGCTTGCAGTCTTTGTACTCAGTGAAGAGGTTGTGTATGTTCCAGCTCCTAGAAGAGAAGCAAGTGATACATTATAAAACAGACAAAGATATTGCAAAGCCTCACCTTTCAGCAAAGTTTTGGAACAGCTATGCAAGCACAGCTGCAACTGGCAAAGAACACCAACCCAATGCAGCTGTTTCCTTCAACATAAGAGGGACAGGTAGGACAACTCTTAAATTCACTATAGGAAGCGCTGCAACTATAATACACCCCCCTTCTCAAGTACAGGAGCATGGTTGACAGCTGGGCTCCAAAGAAAGGTCTTTTCCAAGCACTTCAGCTGAGATTTGGGCATACATTCTAATATTCCAATGTGTGAAGATTTAACCAGATGTAGCACCTTTTTTTACTGCAAAGAACCAACGTGGAAACCAGCACTGAAGAGCGGCTGGGCATTTGCTCTGCCTAGTGTAAACAAGTTTTGATATGAGCTGTCAAAGCTTTGACTTCAAAAGCAAGAGCACAAATAAAAGTAAGACTGCAATTAGCTGAATATCAGAACTACTATCTGCCCCAAAATCTACTTGTTTCCCTTTGTTTAGCTCAACAAAGTGAAACAAGTAAGGCAGCCAACAATTTAGCTCCTCTTTCCAGTCCATATAAGTAGCAGAGAGATGTCTTATTTTCAGTGAAACGGGTGAAGTATCTCCATGTTAGTTAAAAGGTATTTGGGAAGCTGCCATTCAGATCTGACATTTCATACTAGCATAAAATGTCTGTTAGCTTTGCATTTAATGTTGAAAAACGTAACTAAGGAACAACACAACAGGACAGCAAGATACCCGTTAGTGAAGTTGTTGGAGTAACTGAGGCCACAGGGATAGGAGGCATTGATGCACTAGAGAAAGAGCTGTAAGTACCACTGCTCGGCCCAGTGTTGTTGCTGCTGCTGCTACTGCCGCTGCCACCGGCGATGGGAGATGCTGCTGAGGTCACCGGCGAACTCTTCTCCCCCATGTTTGGGGAATTCTCCCAAGCTTTGCGTGCAGACTCCATCTATTTAACAGAAAACACATTTCCTCATCTATTAGGAAGTTTCAACTAGTCAAAAGTCTTCCTGTTTTAACAGTTCTTTTTAGTTCAAAAGCCAATTCAGGCTTCATGCGAGCCTCTTTTTTTAAAAAGTCACCATAATCGTGCAAATCTGTTCATGCAAAAAGCATACAGGCTGAAGTTGGAGCTTCTTATCTGTTCCAACTGCACACGTGCACAGTTCATCATCTTAACAACATTCAATGCTCAAAAGAGAATTCACTCACACTAATTTGGCTTGGTTTTGTTTGACATGAAGAGCAAAAGACACAGGGAGCAAAAGAAAGGTAAAAAACCCTCTACGTATTTCCACGAAGTCCTTTTCTTACAAGTTATTTAGGCCATTTAAATGGAACAGCCCCTTGCTTTCTTGGTAAATCATCCATTTGACCACCAGAAATATCTAATGCACACTTCAGTAAACATGACAGCAGTCAAGTTTAGGTTTCCAAAACAATTGCTGTTCAAGAAGCAATCACAAGCTGACACAGCTTGTGTGCGCTGCTTTACATTAATGCTAAATATGCTTCATGCTCCTCTATTTCTATAATAATTATGAGTTTAAGTCTTGCACAGCAAGGAAGATGAAACTTCAATTTAAATACTTTATATACAATTATCTTCCACCAAAAGTGGAAAGAACTATTGTTTTTACTGCAGTCAATAACAATCTAATTATTGCTACATTAGACACGCAATGCCAGATCTGAACTGAGACACTTTTGAGGGACTACTGGAAAGGAAATATTAATGTTCAGACCACACTCACTAGTTTGAAGACTCAAACACAGTCCACGGACTTCTCTACAACCTCCAGCTATCCTCACTTGAAGCAAAGATTTTGCTAGCAGAGCTGGATGCCATGGGCTGCAATTGCTCATCTGGCAGACCGTGCGCTTCTCAAGGCCAGGCGCTGTCTTTCGTGGTGTGTGTAAAGGGACTAAGACATACTCACCAACAAATCTGACCTCACTGCCTGGATCAAGAGACACCCCTACCTGGGACCTGCAGTTTCTGAAAGTCATACTTTCAACCTACTCTGTTTTACATGAATTAGGTATAGTCTGGACAGACGAAACATGACTTAAGTTATTTGTCTAGATGCTTCAGAAGTGATAAAAAAGCAAAGCAATATCCAAAGAAGTGGGGAAAAAGGTGATAAATACACACACACATGGGAAGTGGAGTTCTGTACTCAAGAGAGCAAAGGGGGAGGACGGAAACTTTGTCACAAATTAAATCATTTGGAGGTGTCACCTATTTTCCTTTTTGAGACCATCCTCCCCAGCAATCATTCTCAGTTTCCCCTCCACAACATTCTCCTGCAAACTGGTTCTGATTCTTGCAGACAGGGCAAACTTCAACATTTATTATTAATCTACTGGAAAGGATTTTGTTTAAGGTGGAGTACGGGTAAGACTACAGGCTCCTTTCTGAACACCACAGGCTCTGCTAAGACAGTGTAATGATCTTGTACTGCATTGGCATTAAGAGAAAGCGAACAACTTTCTGCCTGTGAATGTTTGAATAGAGAAGGTGTAGGGGTTTCGTTCAGTGAGTTTCACAATGTCCTGGAGAAACCACTGATAGCAAAAGCTAGAGTCTACATAATGCAACTTGTCTTCCAAACCTAACCACTGCCAAGATCCCAGATCATCCCACACCCCTGCCAATTTGCAATAAAGGGCATATAACAGAGTCCTGAGTTTCCTAATGGCTTTGCTTTTAGGGAGCTTCTTAACAACCTCTCACTGCTTAAGCCAGAAAAAAAGATGCAAACCAGATTGGTACTCTAGGAGCACCATCTACATCTACCATCACCATCTACAGACCAGATATGAAGGAGAAAGAGGCTCTAAATTAAGTGAGGCTGGGGAAAGCGCTGTAATTTCACTACCTGCCTAGTTATGGGAAAAGGAGAGCACAGGTTAGAGATCATGGTTGCTTGAGGCTTCTCTTCACCACTGACCCACTGGTGCCTTCACACTGCAATAATGGTCCAGTATATATTACTCAGAAACTTAACTGGAGACAAATACCAAAGTGCATGTAAGTATGTCAAAGTTGAAGCGATCAGAAAAAGAAAGTCAAAAGATGTCACACTCTGGACCAGATGCCTACACAGGAATTTTAGATGGAATGTCAGAACATGGAAGAGGGCCAGGCAGTTCTGTTTAAGACTGCTTTGACTTTCTTTTGCTCAGCTCCTTACCTACCAATAGCCCTGTCAGCTGAGTCCTTAAGAGGATACTTGCCTTAGTAAGGGTGTCTTTGGCAAAGTTACTGCAAAGAAATGAGATCTCAACAAGCCTTCCCATATGAGCACCTTATACCTACACCCTGTCAGAATGACACCAAGTAGTGGGAGCATTTGTGGCTGAGCTCCTCTGCTGAGTCTCCTCACAGACAGTGTTCTGTGATAGGGGACAGATGAAAGAGGAGATGGAAGGGTTATTCCTTTATGCAGGCAGAGCCTGGAGATTTTGTTCTTTTAAAGGAAGGAAGGAAATGCTTTCCTCTCTGCTGCTCCAGAAAGAAGCAAGGGTTATACTGAAGAAGATGACATAAGGAGCAGCTCTGCTCTCTGGACCAGAAGGCCTGTTGTGAAAGTGATAATCTCAGTGCATGCTTCAAAACAAGTTTGCTGCCTACAGCATTTGCAAAAAGGAGGTAGAGTTCTGGTGCCTGGAATAGAGAAACTGGAGACACAGCTGCTTCCAAATGCCTTTCCATTCAGATTTTGGTCAGTGTTCTTCAAGGTAGCATCAAAACATGGGTCTCCAACATATTTTGTTAGCACACATCCACTAAGAAAGCAATCAAATCACCGACACCAGAACAGCAGAAAAACAAACTGCAGGATGGATGAATGACACAAAGACCACAGTTTGCTCTCTAACTGAGCAGTGTCACATTCTTTGCAGCATCATGCTATAGTAACATTCCTACCTGTATGACATGTGAATCAGATATCCAGCTGCTAAACAGTTAGAAACTGCTATTTTAGAAAATGTTTTCAGACGCCAGAAAGTCAGATTATGGTAACTTATTACACAGGAATGCAACAGAAATAAAGATTTTTGTTGAATTACTTGTCCCTCTCCAACCCTCTCCCCATTTTTGCTGGTCTATTTTAAAGTGATGTTATGTTTTTGTCAGAAAATAAAGTGTTAACAAAAGAAAAGCAAAGATTCAACAAGAGATCATTAATAACTATCATCTCCAGAGAATACGAGCAAGCAGCTGTCAAACCATGCCAGCGAGATGCAGGTCTCACTGGGATTGACAAGCAAGTTTCTCCAAAGTGTTAGTTCTGCATCCAATCCCTAGTTTCATTTCTTCTTTTAAAATTTAGAGAAACTGAGATCAAACATCACTCTTCCTTAATGCTAGAAGCAACAACTCGGTTTTCTACTCCTTCAGTCACCTGCAGTCACACTCACAAAGCCGATCTAGGACACACACACAAAAAAAAAGACCAAAAAACTTCTAAAGATACAGCAGCAAAGCTTGAGCCCAACTCTATGTTAGTGAGTTATACAATGCACACAGTCCAAAACCCAACAAAATGGGAAAACACCACTCAAAATATTCTACACACTTGCTCTACACTGGAGTGCAGGAAATAACAGAACATTTATAACACAACATGTTCTGACTAGCTGATCAAACTGCCCTTCAGAGACACCAACACACCACCTACATTTCATTATTTAGAACTTTATCCAACCAACTCCAAACCACATCATCACAGCACCAAAATCTTACAGCTGAGAAGAAATCAAGCTCGGCTTACCAAGCAACTCCTTACAGCCTTTAATACCAAACCAGGCAACTTACTTCAAGCTCTCAAAAAACCTCAGTCAGATTCTGATGGTTTATCATGAATGCTATGGTACAATGCTAAAATGCTAGGATCTGTTTTTTTCAGGGCAGTGGGAGCCAAGATTGGTTGAGATGCCAAGTGTTAATGCAAAACAGGGTTAGAAATTTATAATTTAAATGCATCCTTTGATAGAGTCTTGTGTTTCAGCCATCCGTTTATATGCAAAAGCAGTTCAGCAGAGGAAACAAAGGAAGGCTCTAAAAAAAAGGTTCACCAGCAAGTTCTCCATTAACTTTTTCCCCTGCATGCAAGAAAACGACCCTTAGAGGGATGTGGTACATACCTTGAGGGTGAGGTCGACGGTAGCGGGAGAAACTGGAGTTAGGCTGGAGCTCTGTTGTAGAGTCTCCCTCCTAGGGAGGGGAAGGGTGTGGGGCAGGGGCACCTGAAAGGCAGGCAACACACATCACATTCTAACTACGTCTACTACAAAAGCCCCAAAAAAGCAAAGCTCAAGCTTTATTAGAGTGAGCTACCATTTCTTCAAGGCTTGAGCATTTGGCAGGGAGATTTTGATAAACTAAGGTGAAAATTTGGTAGGTGGGGAAAGGTCATTCAGAAGGTGCCGAGATGCTTCTCATCTCTCTTTAAGAGGCTGAAGACTAAGGTTCTAAAGTGTTTATGTCTTCTGCATAAACAAATATCAATTTTCTGCTTTGGGATTTACTTTAAAGTAACATTTCAGTTTATTGATACTTAAAAATTCTTCCCAAGCCAAGTCTGGCCCCTTTTGTGCCAATACAGTACATGGGGCTTCATGACCCTGAGTTCTGAGATGCATTTTCTGAAAAAGAGGAGCTATAAATCTCCAAAGTCATAGGACCATGAAACAAACCAAAACAGATTTGCCATCCAATAACTGAATTCAGTTATCTTCTCTTTCAAAAGATGAAAGATACGAAACTTAAGGAAATAAACTTGACATACAGCTATTGCTATCTTTGCCTAAGAAAACACTGATGGATTTCCTAGAAGTTTTAAACGAAATGTATCAATACTGCTGCAGTGGCCAGTCTATTACTTCTGACCATTTCTTTCTCCATTCAGAGCAATGCTAATGGATGAGGTAAGGGTAATCCAAAGACAGAGATATTGAAGCTTTGAAGCAGGTGACAGCACAGACCCTTTGTGGCCAGGAATACCCATTTCCTCTGTTGCAAATCCAACTCCAACACACCACAGGGGAGCATAGGCTAATGTAATTAACACAGAAGAATTCAGTCTTCCACACTAACCTCCAAAAGCACAAACCACACCACCACCAGAAAATCCAGCAGAAGAGTAAGTTCAACTAGTATTGCTTCAAAACTGCATTGAAGGATGCTGCAGTAAGCTGAGGAGCATTTCTTAAGATGGAATTCACAAGACATCTTCATAAAAACCTGAGATCCTACTGTATGATTCTTTCTTCTCCCAACCAACAAGTGTCTCAACTCTGAGCTAATTTTATTTCTACTACTCAAGCAACAAAAACCACAAGATCCAAGTTCCCAACCTGACATCCCAGCACACTTAAGACAAACATGATTTCGCTGTAAGTCACAACCCAGCTGGTCCCCTCAATTGCTACAGCACACTCACACACTCAGGATCACTGGCTTTATGTGGACTGCGAACACCTCACCTCTGTAGCAACTGAACTGAAAGCCTGCTGTCTGCTTTCAGAAATCATTAAGCTGCTCCCTTTACATGCAGTTGCTGTGATTTCAGGCTACAAAATGACTTTGTTTGTAAAAGCCTTTCTTCAAACTGACCTACGGAGCTTTGCTACTGGTACCAGGTTCAAGCCCCAACTGCTGCTGAGAGCACACTCCCTCATTATGCCTAACTTTGCTTTTTTAGAATTGTCCCTAGACACATCATCTCCACTTCTGTGCTCTTTAGCTCACTGTGGTTGTTAAAACGACAAGAAAATACTTGAAGAATTCCAGAACTAATCAAACCAACTGTCCTTCAGACTAAGAAAAGGCACAGCTAGTTAACTTGAAAGAAATCCTAGAGACTTATTTACTGAAGGCACTATTTTGTGCTTTAAAGAAGTATGAAAATATTTTCTTGTCTTCAAAGTCAAGACGATCACTGCAATAGACTTACGTTCGTCACCAAAGTCTCCTCCATTTTTGTACTGCTAGTGGCCACTGTGTTAGGATGAGAAGAAGGTGTAGTGTAGTCTGTTACAGACTCCTGTGAAGAAAAATAATTCCATTAAAATATCTCCCTTACCTAAATTAGATTTAAATTTCTTGGACAGATGTCAGCCTTTCTACAGGAGGAGTTGTCCAAGCAACAGAAGATTAGAATTTCACACCATTTTTTCTCAGAAGGTATGTCTAGCAATCCTTATTGCTGAATTGCTACTGAGGTCAGAAGAATTGTTGGGAGATTAGTTTGCCTCATGACCTTACAATGTTCATCCTGAGACAAGTCAAAATATAGTGTGTAAAGCAAGAATATCCAGAGTGATGTACTGCCTGGGCACTAGACATATTAAACTGTAACCAATTACTGTTTGTTACCCAAGATGCTTTAGCCACCTGCAGGCACTTTTAGACTATTTTAAAAGTAAAATGTATTGGCTGAAAGCTTTCTGTAGCTTTAAATAAATACAGAAATTTCTTGGGTAAACCTATGACAAGTAAGGCCCTCCAGATTAAAAAGAACTCATTGGGATAGCTGCAATTTCTTTCCTTTAAGTCTTGTCTCTGAAAGTCCCAAGACTTGGTTTCTCTGGATGGTGAAGTCTGCCTCTTGATTTCTGCACTGGGTAGTGATTTCAAGGCAGAAAAGGACTAAAGTTTCCAGTCTACCCAGAGGCTTTCCTTGAAGCTTATTTATCACAGTTAAGCGGACCATAATGTGCTCAATGAACAATGTCCACTTTCACCAACCTAGTGCTAGCCAGTGACTACTGCAGTTGTAGGTATAAACTGCCTGATGAAAGTGTCTGATCGATAACACCGCCAGCTCTCTGCAGCATAACCTACAGTGAACACGAGGCACTGGTACTTCTGTGAGGCCATGTTGAGCACTGGTTTTTAGTTCTTGTCACCAGGTATCTACTGAGTACATTCTGGACAAGCATACAGTTGTTATCGGAGACTGAGATAAACAGTGTGACCCTGAATTAGCCAAGATCCACTCTCTAGCAAGCACTGCAAACTCACAAGTTTTACATATCTGGAGCCCAGAAAAGGCCCTATCATTTTTACAGAACCAAACACCAAGAAGGAACTGAAGGACAAATTAGCAGCAGAACTGTTGATGAATGCCTGGACTTGCCAACACATAATGATTTTGAAGGCACAAACCACATAATAAATAGCTTATTTAATTGCATCCAACTTGGTATGATAAGCTATTGAAAAAGTGCACACTCAATTTACTCCTCAAGCCTATGGCAATGTCTCCTAAAAGAGCAATTAAAGCATTACGATACTAACTGGCAAATTACAAAGAAACTTCCTCAGAAAGGATGAGCTCATTTTGGCAAAAGAATAGGACAACAAGCTAAACCATAATGGGGCGAGAGAGGACACAATGTGCACACTGACTTATTTTTGTATTTAAGAAGGAAACGGGGAGAATTGCTTTCTCCATTTAGTTATCTCCTTTACTTGTTAAACTGATGCAATATGAGATACACAATGTTTCCCACAATCCGAACTACCAAACTGCAAATTGCATGTTTATATTTGATTCCAATAGGTAACCTTAATTTGGGTAGAACAAGGCAAACACATGAGGCTGCTTTAATCACAAGGTCCTTCTAATGAAGTAATTAACTGGCTTCTTGGTTTTTAAATATGCTTTACTGCAGAAGAAAGAGGAAGTTTTTAATATAACATTATTAAAATTCATCCAAGGTCTAGATGTGAATTTTATGGGGTCTCAGCACTAAAATTCCTTACAAAAGAAACTACATCAAGACTATTGCTAGCTTTCTCACTTTGGAAACTTACAGCACAAAAATGATTTTTCAATAGAACTACCATATCAACT